>NW_010389499.1:0-218 GCF_000710305.1 Buceros rhinoceros silvestris
GACAGGACAGAGAACTCAGGAAACTGGACAATCTGCGCGTCCTCTACAACCACAGCGGGAGTGAGTGTGGGCTGGGCACGGGCTCCGTGGGGCTGGGATGGAGCTCGGTAGAACACAAGAGTTCCCCCCACCCAAGATCCTGCCCTGCCCCATGCCCCTGCCCCAGCTTGTGCCAGCCCATCCCAGCCCCTTGCCCATGGGGGTCAGTGGAGGTGCCC
>NW_010389500.1:0-1018 GCF_000710305.1 Buceros rhinoceros silvestris
ACCGCCGGCTCCACCCCGGTCAGTGTCATCGACAGGCACCAGGATTCGCCGGTCACCAACCTCAGGAACTGGGTGGACGGGGTGTTTCACGACCCCCTGTTCAGGCACAGTACTTTGAACCAAGCCCTGAGCAACACTACAGTTTCCTGGGCTACCACCAAAGGAGCCATTCTGGAAACGGGCGCCTTGGGACGCGCGGTGGGGAACGGCGCCACCGTGCTCAAGGGGCAGCTCTCAAACTTGGCCCACCATGACTCAAACAAAGAGTTTCTGGCATTTCCCAAATCAGGAAGCAAAATGTTTTGTTCCTAACAGGCCCGCCGAAGGGCAAAGGACTTTCTAACGCTTGAAGAGTCAGCTACACTGAAAGAGACTTGCGAGAGCTTGAATTTAAATATTAAACTTCTCCTTTCTTTTTTTTATTTACAAAAAAACCCCCGCAAAACCCCAACATCAGGAACGAGGATTTAAAGTTCAGTTTGCTCAGTTCAACAGACAGACTTTGCTCATTGCTGTTCTGAAGAATTTCTCCTGGCTGCGACTTTAAGGGATCAATGTCGTGAAAGTTATTTAATTCCATGTCCAAAAAGCACGTACTTATAGTGTAGACCTACTTAAAAAGTTTACATCCGAAAGTTTACAAACGGGAATTTTTAATTCAGATTTTATTTAAGGCATGCCGATATTAGTTATAAAGACTTTCCGAGAGTTTTTCCTCCTGATTTCCTTGTTAGCATATAATTCACAAACAGCACTTCTACTAAGTTTACACCTACTGCACAAATTTATCTTGACAAAGAAAAAGCATATGTTAAGAGCTATGTTCACTCCAATAAATTGTCTGTTTCAGAGGTAACACAAGTGGTGGCGTTTTGCATTGCGCAACAAACACCTTTTAGGTTTCAAAATTCCCCTTCGGAGCCGGCCCCGGTGATTCCAGAGACTGTCAACAGGCTGCCGGGAGAGGGGGAAGGAAGCTCAGCGGACCGCTGCCGCAGAGGGTGGATCCGCGGGAGGG
>NW_010389501.1:0-202 GCF_000710305.1 Buceros rhinoceros silvestris
GATCCCCGCCACCGGCAACCCACCGCCATGTCCCCTCTGGGGCCGTGGGGAGGCCAGGTCAGGGGAGAGTCCCCAAGACTTCGGGCCCAGCAGGCTCTCCGGGCCTGCCATAGGCTTCTGACACCCACACGTGTTCTTGAGACATCTCGTATCACCTTCACGCTGTCCCTGAAGTACCCAGGCTGTCTCTGACCCCCCTTCC
>NW_010389501.1:692-1024 GCF_000710305.1 Buceros rhinoceros silvestris
CGTGGCAGGCGAGATTCCCCTGGGCCAAGGGGTCAAAAGGGAGGAGGGCGACAGTGCAGATGGTGCCACCATCCTCCCGGGAGGCCCCATAGGCAAAGGACTGCAAGGTGCTGCCGCTCCCATCAGAGATCCAGACAGAGTAGCCCAAACTGGGGGCCAGCTCACTCACCACACAGACCACCAGCTGCCGGCGCTGCCCAGCCATCACCATGCTTAGCGGGGGGGCCAGGGTGGGCAAGAGCCCAGAACCCCTGCCAGCTGGGGGAGGCAGGGGTTAGAGGCAGTGTATCCCTCACCCACCCCAGCCTCCAGAGTGGTGGTGCACAGCCTTC
>NW_010389502.1:0-347 GCF_000710305.1 Buceros rhinoceros silvestris
GCTGGTTCCCATGGAAATGGTGCTGAGAAATGAGGTCAGCCTGACCCAGAGCAGCACCAGCGCTCCCAGTCCCCCTCCCCGGCTCCATGCAGGGTGGCCCGGGGCCAAGTTTCCCCCTTCACAGCTTGCCCCGAGCCTCGGCTGTGGGGCTGGGGGTCCCTGAGGACTATGCTTGGCCGTGCCTGGGGACCGCTGGGTGCTGGTGGCAGCCCCAGCCATGTACCTGCCAACACTCCCCTGCTCAATCCCCTGTCCTCCCTCCCTGCCCACACTCCCTGCCCACGCTCCTGCCTGCAGTCCCTAATGTATGGATGGTTGTGGCTGGGTTCCATGGAAAACGGGGTGGG
>NW_010389502.1:688-1543 GCF_000710305.1 Buceros rhinoceros silvestris
CAGGTTCTGTGTTCCCCATGAGGCAATGCCCTGGGGTTGGTGCTTGGTGGGATGGGTCCTGCCCTGGCTGCAGTGGGATGTAGTGGGATTGGGGATGGATGGGGATGGTGGCTTTGGTGCCAGCATGTGGCAACGGTTGGGCTTGATCTCCAAGGTCTTTGCCAACCAAAATGATTCTCTTTGGGTCTTCTGGGGCTGGCCTGCGGCTGCGAGGGGTTTGGGGTGGGCATGGACCACTCTCTGACCTCTCTCTGGCTTCTGGGCTGCTCAAACAATTGACTCGATATTTTTCTTCCCTGAGCAAACTTCCTCTTTGTTTCCTGCCCTTAAAAACACAGTAAGCTCCGAGGTTTCTATTTATTGCTGGAAGCAACCGGAGACCAGGAGCAGCCCAGCCGAGGTGCCCGGGGCCTCTGCGGACAAAAGGGGCAATTGACTCGATATTTTTCTTCCCTGAGCAAACTTCCTCTTTGTTTCCTGCCCTTAAAAACACAGTAAGCTCCGAGGTTTCTATTTATTGCTGGAAGCAAGCGGAGACCAGGAGCAGCCCAGCCGAGGTGCCCGGGGGCTCTGCAGACAACAGGGGAGTCCCTGGGGGGCCCTTTCCTCCCCTTGGCCAAGGTTTTGGGGCTGGGGGCACAGTGTGCTGCTTACTGACCCAGGAGAAACTCCATTTCCAGGGGATTTTCAGGATCTCCTGGCACCCCAGTAGGAAGGGAGCACCCCCAGGACCCCTGTCCCTCTCCAGCTCTGCCGTTGTTTAGGCTGGAGGGGAAAAAAAAGAAAATAACCTGATCCGGGATGTGGGTTTCAAGGCTGTATGAGGCTTCAGGTGTCCTTGGGAGCCAGATAAGG
>NW_010389502.1:1700-2170 GCF_000710305.1 Buceros rhinoceros silvestris
AAGGAACCTGAGCTACGGCGGCAGCGACAGCGACGGGACGCTGGGGGCCAGGAAATATTTTCAGGCTAGAAAAGCAGTGTAGAACCTGAGCGAGGTGACGCATTCGCTGTTAGGAATTGGTCTGGTGGGGTTCGGGGTGTTGGACCCCTTTGTGGGGTGTGGAGGTGGCTGTGCTAGGAGTCCTCATGCACCCCAGGGATCCCTCTGCTGGGTGCGGGTCCTTTGGGGTTCAGAGGGCAGATCAGGGCAGGGCTGGGGCTGGTGGACGGCAGCGCTGGCTCCTCTCTACCAAAGCATCCCTGCCCAAGAGGAGGTCCCCGTCCCCGTCCCCATCCCTGACAGAGCACCCGGTGTCCCCTCATCCCTGCCGACCCTCCTTCCCCGCTCGAAGCCGCCGGCCCCGCTGCCCCCGGAGCTGCCCTCCCAGGCCAACCTCCCCTTCGTGCCTGAGTTTGGTGAGTACAGGGGGG
>NW_010389502.1:2310-3000 GCF_000710305.1 Buceros rhinoceros silvestris
GTACAGGGGGGCTCAAAACCTTCCTCTGCCCCAACTCTTCCCTTATTTGGCACCTTCCTCCCCCTAGCGTGTCCCTCTGTCCTGCCTGAGTCCTCCCCTCCTTCATCCCCCACTTTGCTTTCTGGTCTGGGGATTTTTAGGGGGCGCAAGAGCTGGGCTGGCGGTTTGGGTGCTCTGGGGTGGGGAGCAAAGGCTCCGAAAACAGCCGCACCAGTTCAATAATGGCAGTAACTCCCTTCATCTGCTCCGACCCAGTTCCAATCCAGCTCTGCTGAAAGGGCTTTGCGGGGTGCTGGGTGCCTACCCAGGGTCCAGCCCAGCACTGGGTTAACTGGGAGCTGGGAAAGAAAAGTCCTCCTTCTGTTGGGGGGTGCAGGGAGGAAAGCTGCTCCTGCCCTGTGCCCCAGCTCCTCTGCACCAAAAGCTGGCGAGCTCTGGGTGCTGCGGGGTGGTGGGGGAAGGATGCCTGGGCCAAGAACATTGACCCGCACTCCTCATCCCCACGTGGCCAGGGAGCATCCTGCCCCCAGACTGGGGCTCCCTGGTCCATAAGAACATCCCCTGGACCATAAAAGCATCCTCTGGACAATAACAGCATCCTCTGGATCAGGATTTTGGGAGAAATCTGGCTTTGTGAGGGAGTGTCAGTGGGGGCCGGGCTGTCTGGGGACCCCGAGGGCTGGCCAGGAT
>NW_010389502.1:3146-5085 GCF_000710305.1 Buceros rhinoceros silvestris
TGGCTGTGAGTGTGGGGTGAGGAGGAATCAGCTCCTTGCTCCTGTCCTTTGCTGGGATGTCATTTCCTGTGGGTGCTCCCGTGGCTCTGCCAGCTGATGAGGGATGGAGGGGGAAGGGAGGGAACACCCCCCGCTTCCCCCCTGAAAATTGAGCAGTAGGAAAAGACCCTGGGACCCCCCAGCAGCAAGAGGGCATAGGCAGAGCCACGAGAGCCTGGATGAAGCCGTGGTGCCAGGGCTGGTGGCACCCAAGTCCCTTCTTGGTGATGCCAGGAGAGTTGTGATGGTGCTGGGAGCTGCCACCAGCAGGACTTTGCCCTTCCCTGCTTTTCTCCAAACTGCTCGATAAAATCCCCGCAGCAGTTGTTTGCCAAGGGCAGAGCCCCTCCCTGTGCTGGTGTCCTCCCTGCTGGGCTCTAGTGCTGGTGTGGGGACAGGCAGGGGGGTGGCAGGGGGTGGTAGGACCCTTCTCCCCAGCTGATTCCCCACATCTTCCCTCCCTTTCGGCAGATGACTCGGACTATGAGGACTCTGCCTGGGAGGAGGAACTAGCCGGACCAGCGGGTAACATGGCTGACAAGGTTGGTCCCACCATGGGGCTCAGTGGTGGGCAGGAGCCAGTGGGGCGACTGCGAGGTGCTGGCCTTGGGCTGATGTGGAGATACCGGTTAGGGCTGGAGGACCATGTCTGCAACTGGAGAGGGGGCCTCACCGAGCACCCACTGGGTCTCCTGTGGGTGCTGGAACTGGCCCACGGGCAACCCCACCATCCCAGGGGAGCCGTGGTGCTCCTGAGTCTGAACTCGGGTGGCTCTGGATGGGTTGATCTGAGGGGTTGAGCAGCCAGAGAGGCCCCCGGAGCCCCCCACCTGCCTTTGCCTAGGAACAGAGACACTGCCATGGCTGCTCTAACTCTGGCCCGTACACCCCTTGTCCCAGGGGCTGCAGCATGGGGGCCAAACAACCTCCCCCTGCCCAGGGCTGCACTGGCCACCCTTCACCCCCCCTGCCAGCTCAGCCCACTCCAGCAAGGGGGAAATGCCGGATTCCTCGGCCGACACAGCCGTTTTGGGGTGCTACAACCAACCAGCTCAGTGCTCAGTTCCTCCCTAGGGCCATGCTTCTGCCCCAGGCGTGTCCCTTCCCCATGGGCACCCGCAGACCTGGCCGGTGGCTTTGCAGGATGATGCTGAGCCCGTGACAGGGCGGCCGCGCTCCCTGCGCTCCAACAGCCTCTTCAGCGAAGACGAGCTGGTTGAGGACTACTACGATGCGCCCCCTGCCAAGTAAGAGCTCACCTGGCCGTGTCAGTGTGCGCGTGTGCATGTGCATGGGCAGGAGACATGTATGTGCACGCATGGGAAATCTGTGCGCACGTGTGTGTGCACCCGGGGGTGCTTGTGCACGCATGGGTGCAGATCGGATGCATGGCCAGGGGCTGCGTGCACACCCATGTGTGTGTGTATAGGCAAGGGACACGTGCGCGTGTGCCAGGGGATGCTCATGCATGGGGTGGGGGGGTGTGCGTGCACTGGTCGCGATTGCTCACGCCTGCGTGGCTTCACGGGACATGTGTGTGCGTGCACACAGCCAGCACTGGTGGTGGGGAGCACAAGCAGATGGCCACTCTGCCCGCCTCGAGGTTTGGGGGTCTGGCCCTGGGGGTGCCCCTTGTCCCCCTCCCAGGGCTGGGATTGGGGTCTCTGCTGTCCCAGGAGCTGGGGGACATGCTGGGACCTCCACCAAGGCAACTGCCACTGCTGCATGCATTGCATGTGCCTCGGGGAAGGGCATGTGGAGACCGAAGCGTGTGTGTGGGGGTGTGTGTGTGTGTGCTGTCGTGCCTACTCCCTCCCACCCCTGGGGAACCACCAGCTCTTAACCCCCCTCCCTCGGTGCCTCGTCCTCAGCAGCAGCAGCGGCTGGAGTGAGGACAGCT
>NW_010389502.1:5241-5896 GCF_000710305.1 Buceros rhinoceros silvestris
CCGCCTCCTCTGGCAGCAGCCCCGGCTCGCTGGGTGACAGCATGGAGGGCGCTGCCGCCCCGCTCTCGCCCACCGTCAAAGTGGGGTGGCTGGACAAGAACCCGCCTCAGGGGTGAGTGACGGTGAGGGGGACCGCAGAACCCCACCTCGTGCTTTGCCGTGTGGTGCTTCCCCTGCTTCAGCTCCCTCCTGCCCCCATTTTAGGTTAAAAATGGCAATTTTTGGTGAAAGAACCTTTCTGAGGGTGGGGATTGGCTGGGTTGGCTGCGGGAGGGGACGTCGCTGGCATGATGGAACCAGCTCTGGGGTCGCACAGCCCCGGTGCCGGGGCTCATGGTGCGGAGCTGCCAGGATGCAGGAGCAAAACTATGGGGGCTGCTGCATGTGTGTCCCTGGGCTCAAGGGCCAGGGAGCCCAGGGAACGCAGTTCCCCCAGTGAGCTAAATGAACCCAGTGCCCCAGGGAGCCCAGGGAGCGCAGTGAACCAGTAAGCACTCTTGCCCCCATCCCAGCAGGGACCCCTCTCAAAGAGCCCCTGTACCTGTTGGGAAGCAAAAATCAAGCAGGAGCCATGAGGGGTATTTGGGAGCTGCTTCCTCTGGGCTCTGTGGAAGACCCAGGAGAGTCTGAGGAGGAGGAGGAGGAGGAGGAGGAA
>NW_010389502.1:6028-6517 GCF_000710305.1 Buceros rhinoceros silvestris
GGAGGAAGTAGAAGCTTGGGTTGTTTGCTGCGGAGCAGCCTGGCTGCTGGGGAAGTGAGAGCAGCGGGAAGGGCCCTGGGAAGCTGCTGCGGTAGCTGACTGGGGGGAAGCTGGAGCCTGGGGAAGGCAGTGGAAGGGAAAACAGAACCCCTGACCCCTCAGCAGCGGGAGGTCAGAGTGGGGCTGGGGGGTCTCTGCACCCATTGGGATGGGGGTGGAGAGCGGGAGAGCCTGCAGCGGAGCCAAGCACTTTCAGTCCCAGTCGCTGGTTATGTCAAGAGTGAGCGTTGGGGTCACGTGCGGCGATGGCGAAATCCTTTCGGAGCACGGGAGGTCAGAGTGGGGCTGGGGGGTCTCTGCACCCATTGGGATGGGGGTGGAGAGCGGGAGAGCCTGCAGCGGAGCCAAGCACTTTCAGTCCCAGTCGCTGGTTATGTCAAGAGTGAGCGTTGGGGTCACGTGCGGCGATGGCGAAATCCTTTCGGAGCA
>NW_010389503.1:0-429 GCF_000710305.1 Buceros rhinoceros silvestris
CTGGGAGGGAGGAAGCAGCCCCTTCGAATGAAAAGCTGCCGCTGAATAAAGGAAGAATCCTCCTTCAGATTCAAATGGCTCTGAAAAGAGTCGGGTTTTAATTCTGCTGCCCCTCCCGCTGGGATATTAGACAGCTAAATAGCAGCGCGCCTGTTTCCCAACGAGCACCCTAATTGTCGCCGGCCCCTCTCCGGCACCACACACAGCAGGTCATTTACCGCCCGGCGCACGCAGCTGAACACAAATCCATTTTCAAGGGAAATTTCTATTCTTATCTGGGCTCTGCAAGAGGGTCGCAAGCGGCCCCTGTTAATTGAAGCTGTGATGGTGGTTGGAGGAGGCCTCTGATCAGCTCTGCAAGGGGCTGAGATGCAGCACTGCGCCTGCAGCTGCCCGAGCCGGGCACTGTGGGGCTGTGCCGGGCCCGGA
>NW_010389503.1:561-1694 GCF_000710305.1 Buceros rhinoceros silvestris
GCTGGTGCCGGGCCAGGAAGGGCAGCCACGGAAAGAAGCAAATGCTCAGAGGACCCCAGCCCCGGGATGAGGGGCGAGGAGCAGAGGTGCCCCGGGGCACCCTGCCCTCGGCCCCAGGCTGGTGGCCAGGGCACAGCCCGACCTGCAGCGCCCTGCACCCGCCTGCGGGTGCTTCCCGAGGATACGGCGTCTCTGAGCGCTTTGGCTCATCTGCCGCAATATCCTCCAGCAAATCAAGCATCCCCTTCTTGGGATGTTTTCAATCTGTTTTATGTTGATTTTAATTAAAGCATTTGAAACTGAACAAACAGTTCGTAGCAGGTGGCCACACAAGTGTGAAATAAGCAGACTGCTCTATCTGCCACCAGCTCCACCAGTACATTCCTCCAGATTAATCCCAGCCGACTCCGCCTGAAACGCCGCCCAAGGCAGGCTCTGCCTTTCTCCAAATATTTGCCTTCCTCCCGGTGCCAGGAGCCGGGGTGGCGGCAGCAGGGACGAACACGGCACCAGCACTGAGCCCAGCAGGGCCCACTCCCACCCCTCCGGAGCAGGGCAGGGGATTCCAGCTGGGAAAAGTTGCACCCTGGATTGGGGAGCAGCTCCCAGAGCCTGGGGTTGCACCCTGTAATGCCACCAGCATCAGCTCTAGCCAGAGGGGGCACCCTCCTCCTACTCCTCCTCCAGGGCAGAGCGTCCCCCCTGAGCACCCCCGCTGCTGCCTGCTCTGCTCCAGCTCCTGCTCCGCTGTAACCTTGATGGTACAGAGGCAGCGAAGGGCCTTTACCCAGGTAACGGGCCCTGCATATTGATGGGCCCCTGGGGAAGGCAGAAGCAGAGCACAGATGCCCACAGGCTTTTCTTCTTGCAAGGCTGTGCCGGAGATAGCTGGGGGAAGAAAAAAACCGGAGAAGAAACATGCACATGCTGCTCTTCATCTGGCGCTCCTGCCCTCTGTCAGAAACCTTATCAGCATCTTCAGGAGACCACGTTCTGCTGGCTGCAAACACCACCTCCCTCATCGAGCTCTGGGTCCTGTCCTTCTCCCCTGGAGCACTGAGGTGCAGGGGGACCTCGTGCCCTCACACCGTGCCCACGTGCTCGGGACCACCATCTCAACCACGGCCACCAAC
>NW_010389503.1:1818-2117 GCF_000710305.1 Buceros rhinoceros silvestris
CCGCCCACAACCGGCCCTGCCGCCGCGGAGCAGCTGTTTGCATCGCCCTCCTCGCGTGGCCTCGCCCGCTCCTCCCTGCTGCTCCCCGGTCTGCTGGGGCTGGGTTTCAGTATCGTTCCTGTCCCGGCCTGTCCTCTGTCCCAGCTGTTTGTCCTGCTGGCAGAAGGTCCCATGGCAGGGGGCAGAGGAGGGGAAAGCAGCTCTGGCAGCTCTCGCCCTGTCCCAGCCCTGGAGGCACCAAGCAGGAGACGATGGGCTCCCTGCCCCGCTCCTTTCAGCCGGAGACAATCATCCACCAG
>NW_010389503.1:2321-3497 GCF_000710305.1 Buceros rhinoceros silvestris
CAACATCTGCTCTCTCCCGTCTGCCCTCCCTGGCGAGCCGGAGCTGGGCAATGGGAGCGGTGCTGCTGGTCAGCCCGTGCTCTCGGGAGCCAGCCGAGCCATTACCAGATGTTCTGCTCTCCTGGGATTACCAATGCTCTCTCCTTTCCTCTGCCCCTCAATAAACGTAGACGTGCAGCTGCTGCTAGAAGGAACCACCAAACTAGAAGGGGCTGGCTGCGAGCCCCGTGCTTCCCTCCCGGCACAGGGTCACAGCGCTGCCTCTGCCCTGCGGTCAGGGGGGCTGGAGGCAGAGCCGGATTTTTCTCCCCAGGTACCAGGCTCAGGCGTCTGCGGAAACAAACCAACACTAACGAACGTGCTGGGAAGGGTACGGTGTGTAGGAGAGGCTGAGCAGCGCTCCCTCCCCTGCAGTGTCACCCCGAAGGCTGGGACGAGACGACGGGACTAAGCAGCTCCAACGCCTTCCGTGAAGGCATCGCTAGAGCACCTCACCCCAGCCTGAGAGCTCACCCCAACGCCCCCCCGACCTCTAAAGGTACAGGTCTGCTCTGCTCCAGACACGGATCTCCTCGTCACTACGTGACTTCCCGCCCCGGTTCCAGCAGTGAATCCTGCCCTGGCTGCTTAGCGACTTCTGTTGTGAGATTCCTGTTAGATCACAATTCAAACCGACGGAGATGGAGCAGCTATTATCTTAATAAGTTAAACATTAAAGGTGTGACAGTGGGGATGGGGAGGGCTCCTGCTGCTCGCAGCCATGCGTGCAGGCCTGGCATGGGGACCTCTGCCCCTTCGGGGAGCCCACCGGGCACCCCAAGCATCCCCGGCCAGCGCCATGCCACAGCACACGTCTCTCGCGGCTCCTGAAGCCCAGGCAGAGCCGGTCCCCTGCTGGGCTTCATTTCAGAATCCAGGACTGTCATTACCGAGAGAAAAAAACACAGCGTTCGCTCACTCATCTGCACATCGATTTTCATCTGACGCCGCAGCGCATCCCCCCCACCCAGGGCAGGAGGGAGGCACGGGGCAGCGGGGCACCCAGCAGCTCCCCTGCCCCGCTGCAGGGGAGCTCAGGCTCAGCACAGGCAGACAGAGCCTGGCATGGGGTGCCCGGGAAACAGGCAGCCATGGACAGGCACTGTGTGAGCACCCCCAGCCCCGCCCGGGAGGGAA
>NW_010389503.1:3908-4396 GCF_000710305.1 Buceros rhinoceros silvestris
GCTCGACGTGATGCTCTCGCCTCCTCCCAGACCCCCTTCCCAGCTGGCAGGTGGCAGAGATGCCACCAACCGCCCATTGCAGCTTGGCCGGGGACGCAGGAGTGGCACAAAGCCGCCGCGCTCCTCCCGCCTGCTTACACGAGCAACTCACAGGGTGAGTTACGGAGTGGCTGGATGCACACGTATTCTGATAAGGAAGAATAATAACTTGTCAAAGATATATATGATATGTGTTTTCTTCCCAGACAGAATATATATTGGGATAATTCATCAACTCGCCTGGCACTGGCCAGAACAGAGCGAAGAGAACAAGAATCACAAGAAGCAGCAGCCAACGCAGAAACAGCCCCTTGGCATCGAGTGCTGCCTCCCTGAGCTGCACCCACCAGGGACCTCTCACCTCTCCGCAGGAGCTGGGGCTGCAGCGGCACAGGGTGGGTGCTCCATGTCCCACCCCCACCCTGCAGCACCCGCCTGCTGCCCACGCC
>NW_010389503.1:4578-4944 GCF_000710305.1 Buceros rhinoceros silvestris
GCGCGGAGCTGGCCCACAGAAACGGTCCATCTTCCCTCCCAGCAGCTGAGGGCCTGCACAGAAAGCTCCTCGCCAGCTCACTAGTACCTTTGACACTTGTCTGGGCCAGGGAGAAAACACAACTCCCCAAGAGCCCGTGCCAGACCCTGCTGGCAGCCAGCACCACGGCCGCGATGGGGACGTGGCAAGCTGGCATGTCCCCAGCCAGCAAACCCAGGGACCGGGGGAAGATGCAGAAGGCATTTGGAAAGTGATTTGTCAAGTGACAAACAAAAATACATCACCAACGCAGGACCGAGATTCGCCTGCGACTTGTTGATCCTTGAGAGGCTGGCGAATAAAACAAATAGTTGGATACCAACAACA
>NW_010389503.1:5016-5727 GCF_000710305.1 Buceros rhinoceros silvestris
GAGGCTGGCGAATACATCACATCGTCGGCTCGGATCCACCCCTTTGGACAGAAACGTCACCACTGCCAGGTCACTGCAGCAGGGCTGGATCCCCGAGAGGAGCCCGGTCGTGCCCACCGACCCACGCCGGGGCGCAGGGACCTTTGGTCGCCTGCACTCCCCCGAGACCCTTCAGGCTGCTGCTCACACTCCTGTGAGGAGCACGGGCAAGTGCTGGACCCTGTTTTTATTCCCTGCAAGTCCCTCGGGGCGGGATCAAAGCCCTGGGCAGCACCAAGGCAAAAGCGGAGGCAGAGAAGGTCGGTGGCAAAGGGCTTCCAGCAGCAGGCGACCAGCGCTCAGCCCTTACCCCAGAAACACAGCGGGCTGCTGGGCGAGGCGGGGGATCGCCCTGACGTTCTTCAGCGGAAGGCTGGACGGAGCTGCTGCTGCTCTGCTTCTGGTCTAAAAGCGCGGGCTCAGCCGGAGAGCACTGCAGGGGCTGGGCTCCTGCTCGCCCCGCGCAGGGGGAGCCTCCATCGGCAAAGGGCTGCGCGTGCCTGGGCTGTGTGTCGCAGCGGTGGGATGTGCCCCCTGGACCAGCACCGGGACCGGGACCAGGACCATTCCCAGCGGCAGCCACGCGGGACGCAGCCCTGTGAGGTGCTGCAGTGGCGGAGGCCAAGCACCTGCTCCTGAAGCAATAAGCAGAGATCAATGTTCTGGGTGATT
>NW_010389504.1:0-11072 GCF_000710305.1 Buceros rhinoceros silvestris
ACTCATGACATGGATGATGAGGCAGAGCGCGCCCTCAGCAAGTTCGCTGATGATACGAACTGGGAGGAGAGGCTTATACAAACTGGGAGGAGAGGCTGATACAAACTGGGAGGAGAGGCTGATACAACAGCAGGTTGCGCTGCCATCCAAAGGGACCTCCACAACCTGGAGAAATGGGCTGACTTCATGGATCCTCATGAAGTTCCACAAGGGGAAGGGAGGAATAAGCCCAAGAACCAGTAGGTGCTAGGGGCTGACCACCCGGAAAGCAGATTTGCCGACAGTGTCCTGGGGGTCCTGGCATGCAAAGGGACCTCCACAACCTGGAGAAATGGGCTGACTTCATGGATCCTCATGAAGTTCCACAAGGGGAAGGGAGGAATAAGCCCAAGAACCAGTAGGTGCTAGGGGCTGACCACCCGGAAAGCAGCTTTGCGGAAAGTGTCCTGGGGGTCCTGGTGGACACCAAGTTGAACACGAGCCAGCAACGTGCCCTTGCTGCAAAGGAGGCCAGTGGTATCCTGGGATGCCTTAGGAGGAATGTTGCCAGCAGGTCAAGGGAGGGGATCGTCCCCTCTGCTCAGCTCTGGTCAGCTTGCAGTCCTGTGTCCAGTTCTTACGTCTTCAGTATGAGAGAGACATGGACATCCTGGAGAGGATGCAGCAAAGGGTGACGAAGATGATTAGGGGGCTGGAGCACGTCTCATAGGAGGAGAGGCTGAGAGAGATGGGCCTGTTCAGCCTGGAGAAGAGAAGGCTTCCAGGGAGCTCATCAAGGTGCACAAGTAAACCCTTGAAGGGAGGACAGAGACTCGCTCTTTCAGTGGTGCCCAGTGACAGGCCTAGAGGCAGTGGGCACAAAAACTGAAACACAGGAGGCTTCCTCTGAACACAAGCAAGCGCCTCTTACCTGAGGGTGACCAAGCACTGGAGCAGGTTACCCAGTGGGGTTGTGGAGTCTCCCTCCTTGGAGAAATTCAAAAGTGGTCTGGACATGGCCATAGGCAACCCGATCTAGGTGACTCTGCCTGAGCAGGGATGGGGTTGAGGAGATGGCCTCCAGAGATCTCTTCCAATCTTAGTCATTTCCCGATTTTGATCACGGAGCTGAATCACCCACTCAGCAGTCCTGACTAGATGTCCAAGGATTTCAGACAACTGGCTAAGAGATCATCACTTAATCAGAACAGAAACTAAACCCTGGCAGGGCCTTTCTCTTCTTCCTATTTATTTATGGGTTTTCTTCCCCTTCCGTCTCATCCCTTAGGCTTCTGAAAGCACCCAGTGTCTCTCTCAATATATTTGACATGGTTTGATGAACCTCAGCTACGCCTCTAATGTTCTCTAATGTGCCTCTGTATCCTCTAATACTCGCTCTGATCTACTACCCTCGCAGTCTTGTTTCTCCTTCATTACCTCTTCAGGTGTCCTATTATCCTATTCTAAGCAAATGGTATGAAGACCCTCGCTTTGTTCCACACATCTTCCCACAGAGCATCTGCAAGGATGATCACTCTGAATATGACATGGAAATCCCCTTCTCTGTGTTTAATCACTTCTCTTTATTTTGAAAATGTCGTATGTCTTATTCACAGACTTCAAGTTAGTTCTGACCCTTTCTCTAAATACCTGAAAATCCTCGAAAGGTATCTTGGGTTGTCTTCTGACATAACCTTGTACTTTACTTCCTGTGGATGAAAAGTGCTTTAGAAAGGCGTATTAGTTATTTTCACTCCCCTTACCTCTATTATTACTACTTTCTGTGTATGGCCTAATAAACAGGAAAAAATCCTTCAAGCCACAAGGTGCCATGTTTTAATATGCACCTCTTATTTCTACTTCCTGTCTTCACTGAAACAGTTGTTGAAACCTGAAGTGTGAAAACAAGCATATTCATTCTCTGCACATGCTGCAGAGGTAGGGCACAGTAAAGAGAAAAACTAGGATAGTTTCTTTTTGTGGAGTGACCATAGAGATATTTATTGAGTCCCAGTCATAACTGGGCAAATCCACTGAAGATGGCAAAGTTGTTAATGTTGCTAAGAGAAAAACTAAACCTTAGAGGAGTATTTTTGTTGTTCTATGTAAGAAGAAAACAATACAATTGAATTTTTAGGACCTTTGATGAGTGTTCTGATTTGACAGTTAGATTGTAAATAAACAAACAGTCTGATGCTTTGAAAATCAATGTAATTCATTTGGAGGACAACGAACAGCCTGCTTTACCTGCTGGTTTTAGCCTGGCAGAATACAGTAGCATGTAGCTTTTGCCAGCTCTCTTTTTATTCCTTTCCTGTTTTGATGAAGAGAATGCCTTGCCTTGTGTCCCTGCTCCTGCCAACTAAGTCTACTGGACTCCTTTGTCCCTCTTTGGAAAAGCAAACATCTTCAAGCAACTCATCCCTTTCTGTTCACAATCACATAATCATACTTGGCATTTAATTCTTTTCCTCTTCTCATACCATGTCACCTGAAAATCTTCTGTCAGGTCTTCTTAAATTTCCTGGTACTACCCGTAAATATCCTTGTCCCCATTCAGCCTCTTACACAAGCCCTCAGACCATCTAGCTTTTATTCCTGCAGTTGCACAGATTTTTGGTATTGCCAGGTCCCACTGCTCTGAATCCAGCTGATACAGAAGGCTGCTACACATCTCTTCACAAGAACAAGGCAACCCAGTCACATAACCTCTATCTTCATGTATCTCCATTAGCTCTCATAATCTGGATTCAATTTAAAAAAATCTCCTTGCTTTTCAAAGTCTGTGTAGATTTGCCCCAACATTTGAATCTCCACTGTCTTTATCTTTTCCTCCTCTTTCTAGGAATGTAACAACTGTCTGAATGCGTAAGTTCAGTAGCGTATCTCTGGCAACAGACATTACTACATGCTTCACTGGAAGATGTAGGGGAAAAAAAATGGACAGGCAGTTTTGTTTAAACAAAAACTTCTGTCTTGAGACATGGGAAGAGATATTGTTTACTCTGATACGTACACTTGAAGATGTTAAAATACTCGTTAAAATTCTAGTCAGTTTAGTTCTTTTGGTTTTTAATAATATGGTTGGATTTTAAGTTCTTTGCTTTCTTTGGGTCAGGTTCCGCTCTGTGAGGAAGCATAACTCCACTACAATTACACAACAGCCTTTCCTCACGCAGTTCATGCTATCTGGAACAGCTTCCCAACATCTTTCCATAGATCCTGATACTTCCTTAGGTATTCACCCTCAGCGCTTCAAACCTGAGCTGAAAGCAATTCACTTCTCTCTTGTCTCATCTCTGGACAGTTTTTCCTTCTCTTAATTTGCATATTGTATTTGCATGTCATACTATTACTATCCAAACAGGTTTTATTATTACCATCCAAACAGGTTTCAGATGTTTTTTGCTATGGAAGGTTAAGTCTCACTATGTTAAAGGAACTCTTTCAGTGCCAGCTCTTCTTATTCTGTCTTCAGACACGTAGTCACTGAAGAGTCTGAACACCACCACCAGGCTACCACCGAAAAATGTGATTGTGTAACGAAAGGATCCTATCACGCTTCGAAACAGGGCTAGCAAACTGTTAGGGGCAGGCAAACACTTAGATGAACGGTGTTCTGGAGACAGACGCACTGTGTAACGAAAGGATCCTATCACGCTTCAAAACAGGGCTAGCAAACTGTTAGGGGCAAGCAAATGCTTAGATGAACGGTGTTCTGGAGACAGACGCAAAGAGCAAGTAGGTAGCAGGGGAAAAAGAAAAGGAAAAGTAGAACTGTTGCAGCACAGAATATTGCCTAAGGTACCTCTAACAAAGGGGCAGGGGGTGGGGAGGAGGAGTTATTGGATCAGCAATTGGAAGAAGCAAGAGAACTCTGACTGCTGTATGAGTAAGCAGAATATTCAGAATCTGCCAGGGCTGGAGGGTCTTCCTTTGTTCACCTTCAATTCAATAAAGAGAAATTTTTTGCTACAGCCATTGATTCTGGAAACTTATCTCTCTCCAGTTTGCTTTTTTTGTTCGCTCCATGCCTTCCCGTTCCCTCCTTGTCTCTTTAAGAACACAATATCCTGAAATGGCCATCTCTGCTTGTATAATATTAGTAATAATAATAATTGCTATAATAACACAACCACAACAATAAGCCATGCTGAAGTGAAAAGCTGCTGAAGGGATTGAAGGGAGGGGGTATGGCTGAGACAGGCCACGCGACGGAGGAAGCAGGGCCTTGTTAGTATGAGCTGTCACTATGAATCGAGGGCAGCTCATCTCAAGCTCACTCGTAACAATCTCGAGGAAGTACAAGGGAAAAAAAAAAAGCAAACAAACACAAAAAGAAGCCATTCAGTACACATTGCTGTTTAAGAAAGCTGGCCTCTCCGGAAACTGCTTCAGCGCACAAGCGAGGAGCACCTTAGAGAGAGGCGCCCAACATACCCAGAGACGCCGAGAGACACCTGGAGCAACAGGAATAGTCGGAAAAGTCAAAGGGAAGCAAAAGAGGGTACATTCGGTGATTCCATGCAGGAAAAGGAAGCAGCTACTCCATTAAATCATCTCAGATACAGACGAAGAAGGAGTCTGAGATGAGAAGCACAAGAAAACCAATTCTTCAGGATGTTATTAGAACAGCCACCTATCTCCAGCAAAACCAAAGGAACTGTCTGGCATTACCTTACAAATTGCCCAGCCCTCTCTTTTCCAGTAAACAAAACCTGACCACCCATTTGCAGACAGCTTCTTAAGGGGACCAGGTATCCCATACATGCAGGGCAAGGTAAAAAAGGGGACAACACACATGTAAGAAGACAAAGGTCCAGGATCCAAAAGCAAATCAAACGAGAGATAGAAATGGAAATTTTGGGACTCAGATGCGGGGGTCTCCTCACCTGACTGGCTGGTGCTAACATTGATGGTGGCATAATGCGGTGCTTCTGCACTCAGTTCAGACACCAAGTTGACAGCCTGGATCTCAAAGGTGTACTGCACACGGGCCAAGAGGTTGGAGACTTGCACGCGACTTTCTGTCAGGCCCACTTGGCGTGGTTCAAATTGTACGCTGTCCCCACAGCGCACGCATGGCCCTGAGGACCCTGCTGGGCACACTTTGCAGATGACATTGAAGAAAACATCCTTGCGGCCACCCAGGTCCTTGGGGAGGCGCCAGGTCAGGAGCACGTTGGAGCCAACAATTTCATAGCTAAGGTCACGAGGAGCAGAGGGGATGCCTAGAAGACAGAATGAAAGATCAAAATTCAAAATCCCGTGAAGGAATGGAATAGAGGTAGGGGAGGGGAGAAGACAAAGCAGGGGAAAAAGAACAGAACAAGTTGCATTTTCTGCCCGTTCTTACTCTTCTCTAGTTGTTTCTCTGAACAAGCCTTAGAAAAACATTTTTTGCTACATCAAACATACACTTAGATACACAAAGGAACAGTAGTGCTATCACATTTTAGAGGAACGAAATTAACTAGACGGGTCTTTGTTTCAAGAGTGTAACTTCTGCTTTTCCCTGAAAGAACAGTCAGTGTTTAGGGAAATTCCAAGCCTTTGAAATTTTAAGTTTTGCACAAGCTTAGTAAAGATTTGTCTCTCTACTGAGACCTCTAATGCTCTTCCAGCACCCAGTATCTCTACTCTCTCAGACTTCCTCCACCTGTGGGACAAACAGTTTGAACACCAGTGTTCCTACGACTATTCCTGCTTCCAGTAAGGTTTCTGAATGGCACTGGAAGTAAACTCTGACAGCTGAAAAACTGCCCGTTTCTGTGCATCCAACACTTCTGCTGCTGAAGAGGAGATTGCATGGGGAGGGGAACGGGACGAGGCGCTGAAGCTAGGAAGTGGAAAGCTCAGGCAGGTAAAAAATCAAGCAGCACTGCTAAACCTGGGCATAAACACAAAGCAAGACTGGAAGGGCAGGGACAGAGGGGCCGAGCTCAGTAATAGAGGGAGGCAAGGGAAACATGATTTACAGAACATTCCCCTCCAAAGGCTGTAATGAAATCCAAGAATCCTCATTCTCGCCATTACTCCATAGTCAAGAAATGTCGATGAAAGCTATGGGCAAAGCCTTTTCTCTGTCTAACGCTGGTCAGTGTAAAGGATGACGCCTTCTGTTAGTACAGGTGGATGAGGTCATCGTGGGGGACCTCTCCAGCTACAATCTAGTTCATTGCCAGAGCATTTGAATATTTCTGATAGTTATTATTTCCCTGGGGAATCTCATTGCCAGCGTGCTTAAAAAATAAATGAAGCTTGAAAATTGCACACAGAAGTCTGTTTAAAAAATGTGTTACTGACAAGACGAAGCATTTGCACATCAGAAAATGTCAAAATTAAATTTTCTTTTGTGTTTTTAATTGGGTGACTCAGTGTTTGTACTGAGGTATAGTATTTACTTGCATGATCACGTATTAGTTTTCCCTGAGGATTCTTATCATAGTCAATGCAATGGAAAGACAACTGCTGAGGAAAAAAATGCCTGTAAAAGTAAAGATTGCTTGACGCTGCTGAAGGTGGATTCTGGGCAGCACAGGAAGCAACGGATTACAGAAAAGAAAAAATCCTCACAATCGTATTTCCTAATGTCTGAGTGTTTAACTTCAGAGCCATAGAGCATTTGCAAGATGCTTTAGGAAGCCAATTTTTTTCCCTGTCACTTTCACAAAGTTCAAGGGTGATGTTTGATATATTATTTAAACCATATTTTTGAGTGCTAATCCCTAACCTTATTTCATTTTCTGCATCTAATTATTCTTTCTTGATCTACTAATATTCATACGACTGAAAAGTTGTAACTGATGAGGAGCACAGAGAAGCCAATAAAAAACCTAATTATTTTCCCATAAATAAAATCCACAGAATTTGAATTCTGTTCAGTAAATATGGTCTTCACACTTTCAATGATAAAGGGAAGAAAATACTGGTTAACTATTTTAATGAACATTGTTTACCCCATGTATGAAATGTTTAGCATTTCATGAGAAATCAGTATATTATTGTTTCATTAAAAGTTGTACCTTATGCATACTTGCAATGGACTTAGTTAAGGTTGCATAAGTCATCTAAAATTCAACATTTTTTCATTTCTGAGCGTTTAGTATCACAACACTCGACCATTCTCAAAAAAGTTTAACCAATATATCAACTTTGTGAAAAGGATGTGGGAACACTCTGCCTTCTCATCGGCATTCAGTGAGCGGATATACCCTGTAGTCAACTGAAGGAGCAAAACGAAGCGTAGGGTTATTTCAGAGGTCATGAGACACGGTGAACCGCAACTCCCCTGAATCACTTAGGCACGTTCTGTCCCATTAACTGACCTTCTTGTTTTCAGACACCCCATCCAAATACTTACCAGTGCAGGGAGCATCAGAATTGTCCGAAGCAGATCGATAGTAGCGGTTCTGACACGCACATTCACTGGAACCTGGCAGTGGAGCATGGCTGTGGGCAGGGCATAGGTGGCAGGGATCATCTCCCACAGATACTTTAAAGAATCCGAGGGGACAGGCTAAGAGGAGGAAAACGAGAGAGGCAAAAGCAGGAAACTCATTAATTCGGACTCCAGAAATGCAATCTTATTTACATTTAACTCACATTGTAGATACTACTGGTTTTGTTGCTTTATGGAGCATGTATTGTTAAAGTTGCAATTTCTAAGTGGTTTATTTTATTCTATAAAATAGATGCTTAAACTAATTCACTGGCATATGAAAGAGAACCAGTTCAGAGACAGCTTTGGACATCTGAAATAATTGCCTGCTCATTACTCACTCAACGTGCTTTAGCACTGAGAAGCCAAAGACCGTGGTCATGTGATCTGTCTGGATATAGCCCTAACAGTTACAGGTGTTACCCACACCTCCTTCTCCCCCCCCAACACAGCCACAAAAATGGATTTTTTATGCTGTCTTCAACAGTTCCATTGCTTAAAGTAATATAAGCTACCATGGCTGATTTTGCATTAAAATTAGGAGCAGGCACTCAGATTGGCAGTTCTATTGTTTTCCTGTAGGTCTGGAAACTTCCCAGTAACGGACAAAAGCCTCTCAATTTGGACAAATTTAATCTGTGAATGCATAGAAAAATGCCTATGCAAAAAGCTGGAACAAGAATGGAAATCCATCCTCCTGGGAAAGAAAATGAAAAAAATTTAACTTATTAGCAATACGGGAGTATGGCACATTCTAGGTTTGGCAAGGATGCTGCGGTGAATTACCTAACGGAAGGTGCTTGGATCTTACATTTAAGTGCTAGGATAAAGTTTTTACAATTTTATTGGAAGTTTTCTAAACATTTACATAAGTTTTACAAAACATAAGTTTTCTAAAGCTGATTGTATATATAAATAGATACTGTTCTTTTAGATTTTATGGACTAACAAGATCAGGTCAAAGTTCATTTGTAGACTGACATTTGGTTAGTTCACAGTAAAGCACATTTAGAGGGAATGGGGAAGCTTTCAGACAGAATCCAGATGAGTGTTTGATGTCAAAAGACACAAGAGACACACTCGAAGGAATAACTGCGCTAGTGATTAACGTAAGCAGAAGATTCCAAAGGATTGTGGATAGCACAAGAAGCTTATATTAAAAAAAGAAAGAAGTGTATGAGGAGAAAATGGTATACAGGAGTTAACATGAAATTAGCTATCTAATCAACGTCCCAAAAAGAAAGACCACAGCAGAAGCTGCAGGATCAGCCCATTTGGTTATAACTTACTATACTTACAGGATTCCACCTCCAATAACAATTACTCAGAAATGTTTCTAACTCACATATGTGCTGAGTGGCCATTAATGCATCTTTCTTCACAAACAGAGAACTTCAGAAAAACAGAGCAGCTCGCTCATCTAACCTTTCTCGTATGTGTTCATTTGCCTTTGCTTTGGGTTTTCAAAGCCCATTGTAGAATTTTTGATGCATACTGTGGGACTGCAGGTATATAAACCTTAACAAAGGTGAAAAGATTGCAGCCACAGTCCAGACATAACAGCCAATAACATCAGTGGAGTCCCATAAGATTTGTGCCTGTTGTATTACTTCATCTTCTGTGTCAGAAGTCTTCCTGGCTGCAGAGTAACCTCCACATGTCCTGTGATAAGAGTGTCAAGTCCTGGAACAGGTTAGACCATAAAAGGGAATTCAGTAACTCTGAATGAGAGGAGAACACGGATTTGTCACAGCACTCAGAAAATAATAACATTCAGTGCGTTGTACATTGCCATATGGAAAGGAAGGGGGAAGAAGAGATTCTAATTTTGCATGTGATGGAGGATGGTAAGAAAAGAGCAACTGCTTTCCCCCTCAGGCCTTTATCAAGCAGAAAGATCAAATTATTCTCATATGGGAAGATCTGTCCCTATGTTCCTATGGACAAAAAGGTAAGTAGGATTTTGTCTGCTTTATGAATTATATCCCTTTCATTCTGTTTAAGGCTCTGTTCTCGGCAAATGCACCTGTACTGAAACTGTGAGTATTATGAATGGGAAGGTCTCATTCAACTCACTGAATAGTTATTCGACCAGATTTTACAGCTTTCAGGGATTTTCCTTTATTTATTCCAAATTTTAAGAATGCTGAAGTGAATGTGAACAACTTTATTTTTTTACAAGTCATTTTATCTGACCCATTTTTTCTGGCATCAAACCTCTTCTTAAGCTTTTGTCAAGGCTTAGAACTAATGGGACATTCATTTCACATGTCAGTGTAGATCCTGGAGAACGGTTCGTTTTCTTCATTTAGTACTAGAGCCTGACATCAATGACAATGACCTTGCTGCTAGTCACAATAGTGAAAATGAACAGGTAATTATTACGCCTGCAGTCTGCCTGGCAATCAGCGGAGGATACAGACTTTAGCCCTGCAGTGCAAAACCATATTTACACTACAAGTGTAGTGCTGAGACAATTCAGGTAGATTGATCTCTAGACCCAACTGTAAATCATATGGAAAGCCAGACAAAGCTGTGACTGAAGAAGAATTTGTCTGATATTTAGTAATAAATATCAGACATTTTAAAGAAACATGGCTGTGTTAAAAATAAACAAGCATTTCTTTTCACACGGTGCTTTGAAGGGTACCACCAACTTGCTCTTGAGACAAGGGATGCAGGGATGAGGTCTCCAGGGATGGCATACTCTTGATGCGTTAGACAAAGGTATTAACCAAAAGTGCAATCTTGTATGTTTTATGTAATGGAATGAGCATGCCAGTAGGGCTAAAGAAAGCCAGATTATATAAGGCAGAGCAAATCTAGTGCTTAAAAGGCCAAGCAAGATTTCATTAATGCTATGGACAATCACTCCTAGTGACCAGAAGCGTTTCACAGCATCCAACCAACCAACCAACCAACGCACACAGCAAGAATACAAACCTTGTATAAGGACATGGTCTCTGCTAATGGATAACAGTTTTATCTACTCATACTACAGATACTCTATAACAGAATAGAGACAATACTTTGGAAAAAGGACTCATCATAAATATTAGAGATCAAATACTTACAGCTATTATTTCATATTTACCTCACAAAATCTAATTTTTTCACCCATGTATTGTGCTTGCCAAGAGGCCCGCATGTTTGAACAGGAGTCTCCCAGCTAAACTTAAACACAAAAAGGAAGTACACAGAAAGTGGGAGCAGGGACAGGTAACCCGGGAGGAACACAGAAGCATGCCCAAGCGTGCAGAGACATCGCTAGGAATGACAAAGCCTACCTGGAATCACATCTGGCAAGGGATGTCTAAAGCAAGAAGGCCTCCTCTCAGGACCTAAGTGGCTAAAGGAAGACTAGAGAAAACGTGGGCCCACTGCTGGGTGGGGCAGGGGACACGCTGACACAGGACATCTTAATCACATCAGTCTTTAGGAGCAAGACTGGCCTCTACAAACTCCAGGTCCCAGAGATCGGGGGAAAGTTGGCAGCAAGGAAGATCACTCATGACATGGATGATGAGGCAGAGCGCGTCCTCAGCAAGTTCGCTGATGATACAAACTGGGAGGAGAGGCTGATACAAACTGGGAGGAGAGGCTGATACAACAGCAGGTTGCGCTGCCATCCAAAGGGACCTCCACAACCTGG
>NW_010389505.1:0-201 GCF_000710305.1 Buceros rhinoceros silvestris
GGGGGCCCCTGCCGTGTCGGTGCGGGGTGCTGGCAGCCCTGTGTCCGCTCACTCTCCTGGTCCGAGTCCGGCAGGCTGTCCTCGCCGCTCACCCGTGGGAGCCTGGGCAGGGATGTGCCCTGGGCAGGGACAGAGGGGTGAGAGCCCTGTCCGGGCTGCGACAGGGGGCTGGGGACACCCTGCTCTACCTTGAGGGTGCTG
>NW_010389506.1:0-201 GCF_000710305.1 Buceros rhinoceros silvestris
CTCCACCGGCTGAAGCCGAGCCAGGCTGCCGATAGGATTAATTCTGCATGACTGCCCATCTCCGCGGGGGGATCTAAGACCCTCAGGCCTGCAGCAATCTTTAAAATTCCTCCAGCCCAACTTAATTCCCTTTTCCTGCAGAGCTGGCGCATCTGCTGCAGTCAGGCACGGAGAGAGGGAGACGGAGAGAGAAGAGGGGGG
>NW_010389507.1:0-369 GCF_000710305.1 Buceros rhinoceros silvestris
TCGCCACGCCCCAAGGAGGTGATGATGTCACAGTGGCCACCCCTGGTGATGTCATCATGGAGGGGAGGAGCCAACCCAGTGTCACCAAAGCCCCTGGGGCCACCTTGGGCCGTGTCAGCGAAGCCACCGGAGATGCCACCACCGTGTTGGGACTCGTCACTGTGTCCCCAGGAGGTGACAACGCCCTATGACCCCGCGGCCCCGTGACGTCATCAGGGAGGGGAGGGACCAGCCCGGTGTCACCGGGGCCACCTCAGGCCATGCCCCCGAAGCCACCAGAGATGCCACCACGGGGGTGGCACCCGTCAGCTCGTCCCAGGGAGGTGATGACGTCATGGCGGCCACCCCTGAAGACGCAACCACGGAGGA
>NW_010389507.1:574-1009 GCF_000710305.1 Buceros rhinoceros silvestris
AGAAGCCCCCGGAGTGGCCACCACCTCAGTGGCCCCTGTCACTGTGCCCCGAGAAGACGATGACGTCATCATGGCCACCCAGAATGACGTCACCATGGAGGGGACGGCCCAGCCCGGTGTCACCGGAGCCCCTGGGGCCGTGTTGGACCATGTCACCAAACCCCCCCCAGATGCCACCACCGTGGTAGGACCCTTCCCCTCGTCCCAGGCAGGCGATGACGTCATGGCGGCCACCCTTGATGACGTCACCATGGAGGGGACCGAGAGTCCCGGTGCCACCAACTGCTCCAGGGACCCCCTGGGCCACGCCCCGGGTTATGATGTCATCGTGGCCACCCCTGGTGACATCATCATGGAGGGGAGGGACCAGCCCAGTGTCACCACAGCCCCTGGGGCCACTGCTGGCCACGTCCTCCAAGCCACCGGAGATGACAA
>NW_010389508.1:0-17140 GCF_000710305.1 Buceros rhinoceros silvestris
GCTCCCGACCATTTCAGTCCTTCCCAGGAGCTGCCCTGTGTGCGGGAAGCAGCTGGATGTCTCTGACTCCCACCAGCACCCGTGTGCCAGAGCTTGGGACCTGGTGCGGACAAAGGTCCCCAGGGCCACTGCTCCCCTTGCTGACCTCTTGGACAGTTAAATCCTGCAGGAATTCTCACCAGCTGCAGTTTAGCAACGGTCCCAGACATCAGGGAGTGCCTCAGGTGCTGTGGGGTGAACACCCAGCTCCCCAGGAGCCGACTTTTACAACCTTTTACAACCTGTTGTTCATCAAGTCCAGGAGAAAACATCAAGCTGCCCAGGTCATAGCCTGTCCCTGAAACTGCAGAACAGCAGTGCCAGCTCCATTTCTATTTCTATCAGAAGCTGCTGCTCTGCCCTCCACCTCCCACCAAGCCAGAGAGAGAATCTCTTAAAATGCAAAGTTAAATCCCAGCCCTTCATTAATCCTCAGACCCAACGGTTTTGCTCAAATCGTATCAGCTTTTTTTGCCCCTGCACCAAAACAGAACATGGCCTGGAGCCATTATGCTCCCCTTAGATGTGGTTGCCCAAAGACACCACAGACAGCTCTACGTAGCAATACTAACAGCACCTCAAAAGGTTTTTCTCAATTCAGGTAAAAGATTTGGCATTTCTCCACAAAATTGTTAAGGGTTAGATTATTCTGAGCTGCCCTGACCAAGGGACGGCTTTGCACCATCCAGACCTGTTGCCCATTGTCACTGCAGGGTAGCAGTACCCAGGCAAAACCACGTTCAGTGAACTCCCTCACTGAGAAAACAAACACATGGACTATCCCACAGGTCACACCAGCCCCGCTATTCAAAATAAAAGCCCTAGAAGAAAACATGACCATGCCTGGAGATAAGCCTTGGAATCCTGTAGCCACCCCAGCTCCGTCCTGCTCCACCACTGAGGCAATACATGGTGGGTGACCATCAGGCATTGCCCAGCCTTGGGGCACCCGACTCCAGCTGGCGCCCGCAAACCAAAACGCGTTGGCATTACATACAAAATCAATGCCCCGAGAACAAGGGGTTGGACAAGCTTACGCTAGTTAACGTATTAAGTGCATACAATTCATGACCAGTGTTTATAACACACAAAGACACGGACGAGCAGGTAAAAGGTCTGCTCCTGCCCATGGTGAGATTTTTAGGACCCAAGTTCAGCACCTGGCACAGGGACTGTTTCCAGCTTGAGTTGCAGAAGGACCTTTGTAACCCTAAGCTGCAGCTGCACAGCATTAAAAGGTCGCTCGGCAAATCACCAGTTTGAATTTCCAACGTAAGCTGACCAGAACATTCTCAAATAGATCTTCTCTCACTTTCACTGACATACTTTTGCACTTTTAGCGTTGAAAACAGTATCATACGTGGCACAGAAACTTCTGCCCAAGAGCTGACCCTGCTGCA
The DNA here is from genome assembly GCF_000710305.1 of Buceros rhinoceros silvestris. Classification (NCBI taxonomy): domain Eukaryota; kingdom Metazoa; phylum Chordata; class Aves; order Bucerotiformes; family Bucerotidae; genus Buceros; species Buceros rhinoceros. Next base: position 1,440 of record NW_010389508.1, read on the forward strand.
GAGCAGAAGCAGGCCTTGCCCCGAAGTTCAGCAGCATCTCAGAGGCTCACAGAGTTTCAGGAGGAAGCAGATTCAAATTCCACCACTTCCACCTCTTCCTCCAACAATTCACAATTCACCTGCTTTCATTTCCATCCAATCAGCCCAATGCAGGCAGAAGCAATGGCAGCCTGGGTGGCCAGGCACAGGAACACCCGGCACCTGCAGCTCTCATTTAGCTGGCTGAGCTGGAGAGATTTCCTGAATGCCACCTGAGATGTTTCCCTGGCTGACCAGCTGGTATTATTCTGTTACCACTAACCACCACTGGATCGAATGAGGAAGACAAGGTTACTTACGCAAACTGGACTCTGCTGAGCGTCATGCATATATGCATTCATGCAGGGGGAGAGAGAAACCTCCCTCATTTTCTCCCAACCACAACAATCCTAAAGATTTCATGTACTCTGAACAAAAGAGGAGCTGAATATAACACGGGCAGCATGTTCTTAAGGCCAGTTGGCAGGAACTAACCCTTTTTTTCTCCCGCTAGCACTGCACTCTCTCCATGCTGCAAGCACCTCTCTCCCACAGTGCTCCTCCCACCCCTCCGTATGTCTCTGCTCTCAGCTTCTCTAAGGTCCCAAAAGAGATCTGGAGTTGCTGAGACAACCCAGTGCCCGGCAAAGAGAGGATGAGACTCAAGGAGCCATCCTGCAACCTCCAAGGGAGACAATATTCCCTGCGGAGACATGCCTGCATACAACAGGAGCCCAGCCTGAAGCACTGGGATTCACAGGGATAAGCTTCCATCTGGTTCCAAATGCCCAGGGAATCTGTACTGGGAACACAGGGCAGCTACCGAGATGCCGAAACCTCTCTCATAGCATGGAGCCAGTGAGCAACCTGAACCGCACCTTTTTGTCAACAGTGAGCCCAGCTTTCTGCAAGAGAGGGAAAGGGGGGTTCAAAGAACGTCTCACACCCACCCTGCCAGGTCACTGCTGATGCCTCTTTGGGGTCTGCAGCTCACTCTCACCCCTTCCAAAATGACCATCTGCCCAAGCAAAGATCTGCAAGTGCCTGAAAGAGCTTGAGCGACACATAGATGTACTGGAGGATCCCAAACCTCTCATGAAATACAGGTGCTGGCAGTCTCTCACACACAGAAGGGTGAGGGGAAGCAGCCAAACGGTGAGAAGAGGACAACTGGTCTTATCCACTGCAGGGTGGTGCTGCAGCCAGCACACCGGACTCAGACTTCTGAGTACAGGTACACCCTTCCCAACCCAAAATACACTTATCCCCCATTTCTTGTCTCTTGGTACCACAAATAAAATTACGGTAAATACTCTTTCATTAGACAGAGGGCACCACTTCCACTCCTTCTACATACTGAGGGTGGGCTTTTCATCACCACAGCGTGGTGCATCACCCCACAGACGAGAGGAGGGAAAGCAATGCCTATGGCCATAGACAGCAGAGATTTGAATCCCTGGTAGGAGATCCAGCACATAGGCTGCGCTAATCTGCCTCCAGACAGAGAAAAACAACAGGAAAATTGGCAGGTGGTGACTATCCCGGGAAGGTACAGCCAGGACATCAGAACCACATCAACGAGAGCTGAGGCAGCCCTGCCTGACAGCCTGGGGCTCTGGCAGTCACGAAGCCTTTGCCAGCTGCTGCGGGCTGAGATGCTCCTGACAGCAGAGGTGTCATCAGGGTATTCTAGTTTGTATCTCTGCAGTTCTCAGTGTTTTCACTGGAGATCAAGGTAGGAACTGGTTATCCAGATCTTTTTACAGGTAAGGAGAGGAAGGAAGAAACTTCTATCGTTTAGCTCATCCTAAAAGCTAAAATTCATCCTCTTTCTGCTTAGCAGACACCTTCATCAGGGCAATATGAACCACCTTCAGACACATATTTCTATTTCTCCACTGCCTAGGCAGGGGATCTACCTAAGCTGACGCAGACAGCTGACTAGCTGTGGCCAAAGGGACTTCTTGTTCTGCCTCCTCCACTTCTGCTGCATAAAGGGCATCTTTGTTTCAGAACCCTCTACAAAAATAGTTCATTTCCTTAAAGCCTAAGGAGGTCCTTGGGCAAACTGAAAGACTGCTGAGCCACTGGGGTGGCCTCTCAGAAATAAACCCCTGAACTTGTGTGAAAAGAAGTTACTATTTTATACCCTGTAAATCAGGACTGGGATGGTGAGTGCCATCTTTTCATCTTTACAGGATGACAGAAGAGCTTATAGATATGTAACAGTGCATTTAATATTAGTTCAGAAAGCTGCCTAGCAGTGAGCACATCACAGAAATATGAAGCAAAAAGCCTGTGAGAAGAGAGACGAAAGGACAGAAGTCAAGGGCTATCAAACTCCGTACGCCAGCAAGAGGGGATGAGAGATGGCTGACCTCCAAGCCCCACCTAGACCAACAGTCAAGGTCCTCTCCAAAGGGTATGGAGCAGCACGGAAAACCGAACGCCTACAGTCCCAGTGTCCCCAGCATTAAGAAGAGAGAACACTGCTGTGGGAGTTGTACATCGTGCAGTAAGAGCTGAGCCCTGAGCTGCTGGCACAGCAGCTTGCACTAACTTACCCACCACCTTTAAGTAATGTAGTGGGTGCTCATTAGGAATTCCATTAGTTGGAGTTAAGGATTAAACCACCACCAGTGGCTGTCTTCAAGGTCATTTTCATCAGCAGCTAATCTTTGAGGAAGAAATGAAAACCATCTTACAAGCAAAGCAAAGCTCTTAACCAACACTAGACCAAGAATTGTAGCAGCAGAAAGGGAAGAGCAGCTGGTGACCCACGTTTGGGGTGCTGCCGAGTAAGGCAGAAGCTTTGGACATGCCCTTGATAAGCACTGGTGACACAGGCAGAGGGCAGCAATTGCGGGTAGTTAACTAAGTGCTCATTATACCTGCAGGGAACAGGGTTTCCCACTAACCCTCCCAGCAGCTGGCTGAAGAAGCCCAGCTCTGAAGTCACGGGTTACCAGACAACCCTGCAGAGCACCCATTAACCAGCACCTGACCTCCATCCCCCCCTGCAGACCTGCGGTTAACTCAGTCAAACCCTCCAGAGAGTTTGAGGACTCAAAGGAGGTTGTCAAGAGTTTACATCAGCTCTCTACCTCCAACTGCTGATAGATGCTCAGGTAAGCGGAGACAAGTGCTTGTTTCTACAGCTCACAAATGTAAGTTGCTGTCTCTGATGGCAAGAGAGAGAAACGAAGCCTGTACTCTTCCCAAAACAGCAGGTGAAAGGGGCATGGGGGGGGGTTGCTGGTTGTTGTTTTGGGGTTTTTCCCCCAAAGGGAAAAAAGTAATTAAAAAAAATCAAAGGAGCTTTTTAATAAAAGATTAAAAACCCCTAACTCCTTTTCAGAAGGTTCTTTGAAACTGTAAAGTTGCCTGCAGGTATTCATAAGGAGCAGACGACCTTGTCTAGAACAACCGAACCAACCATTGTTACAACTAAGGGTGGGCCAGGACCAGGTCAGGACAAGTATCCATCGAGATACAGGAAAGAAGCACAGTGCAAAGCAAAAAATTACATGTTTTAGTAAGTCCAAAGTTCCAGTCTATAAACCCCAAAAAGGACACAGGCCCAGAGAGGGCGACGAGGATTAAAGATGAATTCTCTACAGAGAAGAATTTGAAGGACTAGAGCTCTTCAGTCCAATGGAATGTGACAGATCTACCAAAGGGTGTGCAGATGCTGGCAGGCAGCACCACACTTCACCGTTACTCCAATACAAGAACTTGGGACCATGAACCAAAACGATACGGGGCAGGTTCAAAACAACAACAAAAGAAGCTACTCGGCGCAGCTTGGCAGCACAGTGCTCTGCTGTGACTGCAAAACTTTACTTGGTTTTGAAAAGCAGCTGGATGAATTAATGGGAAAAAAGCTACCAAGAGCTCATAAAACATCAATAAATTGTTTCTGGATTACCAAGTCCCTGAGCTGCAGATCCTGGGCTGCAGATCCCCAGAGGGATGCTTCCCTCAGGTTGTCCCTGCAGCACTGACTGGTGACCTACCCCATCAATGCTGTAGCTGACTAGCCAGGCCTTCAATGGACCTGGCCCAGCCTTTTCCATGCTACCTGGAGGGATTTTTGACGTGTTTTCTATCTGTTTATTCACCCTTTTTTTCCATTCATATCCGGATTCATCTGCTCATTCTCACCTCAATCCCATACAGAGAAGTTGTGGCATTTTTACACTCACAATCTGGTACTACAGTAATTTCAATTTAATGTGTAAGATAATTTACCAGGTTAGAACAAGGGCATACTCTCATCTCTCCACCTCAGAGCAAGCTCCTCAACCTGAAGCATGGCAAGAAGCTCTTCCAACATAAAGCACAGGAGATCCTGAGGCAACACCAGGGAGCACGAGGATAGGAACTACACCGAAAATGCTGCATGCACAACTACTAGAGTTGACAGTTCAATTAATGCAGAGAGCACATTTCCATTCCAGTTATTAATAGATCATTGAGGGACAATCCCATAGGAGACATGACTGTCTCCTTGAGCAGCCTGCCTTTTTTTCCCTTTAACGTGTTTAACCCGAATTTTCATGTCCTCACTTTGAACTTCCAGCCCTCTGACCATTTTCTGCTGTTGTTCTCCATGTTCCTTCCAACATAATGATGTGCTGCTGGCAGCGGCAAGCACGAGGCTGATGATAACCCCATGTTACCGCACCAGCGCTCGGGCTCCTGCCCACCCACAGCCCAGTACGCAGATCACTGTGTCACCTTCAAAATCTTATTCGAACTACCGCCCTAATGACACTTTCAGCATATATTTCAACATTCCCGGTCTCCAGCTTTCTTCCTCTCCTCGGATCACACACATTTTTGAGTTTTTTCTTGCTGGAGGCATTAGAGGCACTCTATCAGCAATCTGGCTGTTTTGGCTGTGTTTCAGTCTTTCCAGATTCTTTTAATATAATATTTTTCTGTGACTAATTATTGTGAAATTTCTGCTACTTCTGCACCAGAGCATGTTATTAACATGGTGGCAAATCTTCCCTGAGAGGTGACAGAGGAACAGAATGAGAAACTCCAGCATTAAGTTTTAAAGTAAAAATAAAGGAGTAAGCCACAAAAACTGGATGACACTGTCAGTAGTCCAAGGAGGCAGAAGGGAATTCCAATCTTACTTTTTTTTTCCCCCAGTACCTTCCAATTACAAGTTTAGGGGTAAACTTATCCTACCAACAGCATCTTGGCCACAGTAATAAATTATTATATTATTATATACAATACTCAATAGCATAGCACTCTTCTTTCCCATTCCTGTGTTTATTCTCATAGATTTAACAGCTTTGGACACACAAAGAAAGAATAAAACCACCCACAGAGGACAGAGACAGACTAGAATATATACTCACCATCCTCAGACACCGTCCAAAATCTCCTGGTTCAATCACAGCTCAGTCTCTTGTTCTTTCACTCGTTTCACCTGCAACAAAGAAGAGACAACCCAGAACAGAATTTTAGATCTTTTAGGGCCAGCACCCTGTATCCATCACTGTCAACCTCTACTTAGTGCCCTTTTCAGGAGCTGCTGCAAATCAGATTAGGCATCACAGGGGAGACACAAAATGCTTCCAGCCAGCCACTACACACAGGACTTGTTACCCATCAGCACACACCAACCAGTACCCCAGATGTACAAAAATCACACCTCAGGGCAGCACAGGGGGGAGCCCAAGGAGGAAAGACTTGGTCATTATGGTCACAAGAACACGGGGAGGATTGTTCTTCACATGAAACTCAGGTGCCTAGAGAAGATCACTGTGGCCTTGGGAGGAAACCACCTCTTAAATCAAATCTCATCCTGCCTAAAGGGTAGGCCCGGATGCAAGACCCCAAAGTGCCATGCAAAATCCAGCAGGCCCTTCTGCCAGCTTTCCCCCCCACTAGCAGGGGGACTGGTCGCAGGATGGGAAAAGCCAAGCAGCAAGACTTGAGCAAAGTCCTGCTCTGAGAAGATCCTTTCCTATAGTACTAGATTGTCCCACGGTGATCCTGGGATTTCCACAGAGGACGAGTCCCTTCCTTGAGGTTTTCGGATCTCTCCAATGCGGGATCATTTGATAACCAACATCTCTCATCTGTCCAAACGTGCCCCTTGGTTCTGCTCTTCCAGCCCCGCAGAGGGGACTGAATCACACACAATTAAACACTGCCACTGGAAACAGGCTGACAACCCTGCAGCTGCTTCCTGCCCTGCTGTTCCCAGTGCCACGCACCCAGTCGTGCACCCAAGTAGCACCAAAATCTGCACACATGTGTCCCAACAGTTTTAAAAACTAACAGTGCTTTAAATGGGGATGTTCAGTATTTAAGTGTAGCCTGAAGATAGTTTAGAGCTACTGATTTCCACCAGTCACCAGCAGCCTGTAGCACACCAAAGCTCCAGGAAAGCTCAAGATCTTTGGTAAGTTTTGCCACCATTTATTTTAACCTTTTTCTTCCTTAGATGAAATACAAATGTCAATAAATGCAGAATTGGAGACTGTCTAAATATCTGACCCAACACACCCTGGCTCCCCGGCTGAGAACTACTCTCCCTTTCACCCCTGAGGAACTGGGTCAGCTGCAGAAGAGTTTCTGAATCCCTCCTCAAGGCTTTCCTTCCACTCAGGGATTTCTTTCCCAGTCGAGAATTAAGCGAGGTTTGACACCCAGCTGAATGCCAGCACTAAGGAGTCACTCGTGAAATGTAACCTTCATCACGAGCCAGGGGCACACCAGTTCCTCAGCACTGCTGCATGGGCTGCAACTCCCACCCCGCTCCAGCAGAGCTGTCGGGTGGAAATAACTACTCTCGTACTTTCAGTTAATTTCTCATGTCTTGCCATGCACTCAATGAGAAAGGACAGGGCACAGAAACAGGAGTTCAGAAAGGATTCAAAGCTTGTGCACCATATTACCTTACACCTGAAAGCAGAGCACCAAGATTCAGGAAAACATGAAAAAAAAAAAAAAACCAACCTACAATGGGAATCAACCTTTTTCCTAGAAAACAGAAAAAGGAAAACACTGCAGTATCTTCCTTCGAACCCAGATCCAGCCTGTCTCTTTTCAACTAGAAAAGCCTTTTTCCCCCTATTTAGCAAAATGGCCACATATGTCTGACTTCATACAGAGGAAAAAAACTAGTAGCAGCTTACAATGCCACCAGGAAGAGGCAGTGCTAACTGGTGACTTACAAATTAGGTGAAAAGCACAATTAGCAAGGGAAGTACCGTGTGACGTATGCTTTGTTCACTAGTCTCAAGATACCTGAATTATTGATGACACCCACTGACACAGGGTACTTTTCCTGCAGTACGCTTTGTACCAGTTAAATCATTGCTAATGGGCACTTCGGTTTCTCCCTTCTTTGTAGGGGTCGGTAATTGCTAGAAACTGCAACTGTCTTTGCTACGTCATGTTTGAGGATGTTCCTCATCACTCCCATCCCCTCAGCTATTCTTGAAAGCCAGCTGCCCGAGAGGAAGGCGGCTCAGGACAGCTGGGACTCCAGCAGCCTCATTAGCTCAGCCCACAGGAATGCTGCCGCTCCTCAGAGCCGGGATGAAGCTGACAGGGCTCCTGAGGATTTATGGGGTGAAGGAAGCCAGGACTTACCGCAAAAACCCAAGAGCTGCTTGTACCACCAAGGAAAGCCTTGGGCTCTCAGCACTATCCGAATTACACCTGGCCCAGTCCACCACAAAATAACTCAAAGTGAGAAAATACCTCACTTTGCTTAAGCTTTTTTATAGCCTGTATCCTACCCTGGAACTACACTAATCTTGGAGCCAAACCCTCAGATAAGGAAGTGTCCTACTTGAGAACGCTCAAAACCCACAGTTTGCTCTCCCCACAGCCCTCTCACCCATGTGACTCACGAGTGTTGTTGTGCACTTCCTCACGCAACCATGTTATCGTTATCTCCCCCAGCGATCTTTGCCTCTCCTGGTGCAAAACAGAGCAGCGGGCAGCGAGGCGGTGGCTGTCTTGAAACCTCTGCCCGCGCTTACTGCGAACAGAAAAGACACATGGGCTGTGAGAAGAGTGCCTGGACAGAAGGACCAAGCTCTGCCTGCAGAGCTGGACCCGTCCTCCTCCAAGATGCCCAGCCACCCCCCTGAGCCAGACATTTCACAGATGACCAGGCAGTATTCTCCATTTTCTGAAGTGCAGCTTCAGACGCTGACACCCAGGTTGTCTCTCAGTTGCAAGCCAGGTCAAGGTGCAGTATAAAACCTGACTCTCCAAGCAAACAATTAGGCTGTCAAGAATCAGAAGAAACTTTCACGCTCTCTCTGCTTCTCCACATCTCATGAAGGTGCCATGAAAGTATATTGCTGTTTTGCCAGTGTGTATTTACAGGAGCCTCACAGGAAAGCCTGTGCGAAGCCCTGCCTTCAGCACAGCCTGACTGGCCAGAGAGCGAGGTGGGCTTCAGAAACGCAGCACAGCGAGGAACCTGCCCTTAGCATGCTGCGGGGAGGAGAGATGGATGCCTGTCAGGGCACACGGGTATTTCAAACTTGTGTGTGGAGCTTTGGAAAGGTGGGAAGCACAGCAAGAGCCGATTATGACTCCCAGCACGCTGCTGCGCACAGCTTTCAGTGCACACCCCAGGCGAGGTGGGTGGCCCCTCTGGCAGCTTCTTGCTTCCCACTAGGAGACACGTTTTTAATTGCTTATAAAAATTCACCAATTGTTTGCAGTTGGAGCAAAGCTCTCTGCGCTCAGCGCCTGCCCCAGGCAGAGATTTTGTTTTAATTTCAGCTAAAATAGTAGAGTTAGTCCTGATGGACTTAATGGGGAAAAATAAGTCCCAATATTAAACAAGGGATGTTAGAAGTAACAACCAGGAACTCTATTCACCTTATTTTGATCCCAAATGAAACAGAACAGCCACCTCAAGCTAGAGGCTAAAAATATAATTGTCAGGTCATATAGTTCCATACAAAGCAGATTGAATGGGATGGTCTTTGTTATTTTAAGCAAAATTACAGGTCCAAGGGCTGTTTATAACGAAGGCCACTACCTGCTGGTCTTCAACATGAAAAAAATGTTACTGATGAATAACTATTAAATTAAAAGATTTGGCTACCAGACCTTAGGAATGCCACAGTAATACCAGACAACGATGACAAATTGCCAAAGTGTTCAGACTGCTCTGCAGTGCAAAATGATCATAATTTAACTGCATTACAGGTATAACCAGAGGAAAGGTATGAATGAACAGATCCACAAGATGAAGGGCTGTTGCAAAACCTCAGGTCACGTACCTCAGAGGGTCCCACAGTCACCTCCACATGAGCACTGGACAAGGAGCAGCCAAAAAAGTCTACTGCAGTGATATCTAAAAGTAGTAAACAGCAGAGGCGGAGAATTGGTGGCATTTCTGTCCCCAGCACGGCTGGGGCCATGGCTACAACTGCCTCCAGGTGACCAGAGCTAAGACAGCAAGTTTGAAGCAGAAAGAAAACCCTCTAGTGATTCAAAGCCAAACAAGCATGCATCTGCAGCTTAAAAAAAAGAACAAAAAGTGGAGTTGTTCAGTATGTTCAGGTATTTATGCAAAGTATAGCCAGCTCTGGGCAACTCTGATGACAAGGACATAACTCGATCTGATTACTGGAAGATGAAGTTTCAGAATTGGATATGTTCCATCGAGCTTTTTTCATAAGCTGTCCTTTTTACTGCTTACAGTATTTAAAATGGATCAGATGCTTTTTTCTGTCCAGGTCTGAATGCGCGAATCCCCACAGCCCTCTGAGTAAGCAGAGCTGCCCGCAATGCCCTCAGCACATCCCACCTCCAGCTGCTGCTCCCAAGGAGATCGGAGACTCAGGGTTGCAGACCAAATCTCACGCTCAGAGTCAACCTGCCTTTGTCCTTCTGGAGAGGGAGGCTCCTGCCATGGCACTGCACAAGTATGACCCATCTCTAGTACCAGGACCTCAGAACAACAAGGAGCAGGACACGGACATTATCTCACTCAGCTCACAGCACAGAACCATGAACACCCCGGCTTACCCACAGCCTCCGCAGCAGCTGGGAGAGGCTGATGGCTTGCAAACCCTTCCTGGCTGTCCAGTATTTTCCTTCATATTTAAAAATGATCAAGACCTCTTTGAAGTCTGATTAAGCTTCTCTTGCATTTGCAACAGGAACATCTAGGTTTCAAACACAGGACTGCACCTGAGAGTTCAGACCAGGATGCACAAAGCAGCTCTTTGTGGGGCTGCAGAGAGCCTGGAGAAAGCTGCGGTAGCCAGCAGCACCACCCTACAGGAGAAATTCACCTTCTGGCCCTCAAAAACATACCCAGATTTGACTAGTGCTTTGCTAGTCCTCAGGCACATTCTCAGACCAAGTTCGTACAGCAGCACGGTGAAGATGTCAGAGAACATCTCCTGAGCCAGGGCCATTATCGGTCATGGAGGCAGGTGGGAACATCGGGACAGATTATCTGGCCCTGCCTGACTGAGACCTGGGCATTGAGGAGGAGAGAAATGGTATAGGCAGGTGCTAGCTGCAATGCATAATCAAACCCAGGAGCACAGCTGCCTGCCAGCTGACTCCACTCTTCACACGCACAATAGTGAAATCGCGTTTCAAGGGGAAAGCAGCGGTTGTGAAGGAAGAGCATACTTCAGAGCGAGGACCAGGAGTGTGCGTTGCTCAAGATCATCTCTCCTCTTACCAAGCAAAACGCCTTACTCTGCAGGCAGAGCAGCCGAGGGGCTGGGGACAGCCGGTGGCACCAGGTGGCAGCAGCAGACCAGGGATACTCCCCTGCCAGGTCAGCCTCTGCTGCCTCCTCCATCTTCCTAACAACTGGCATCGAACAGGGACTGGCAAAGGCTCCGTGCAATGCCACGTACGCTGCCATCACTGCACTGATTCATTTCCCATCGCAGCCAGCAAGACGCTGAGCCACCAGCAGAGAGCCAGACAGGACCCTCAGTCATGTCAGTGGCACACGGAGGAACCATAGACCTAAAGAGCCCCCAGTGCCCTGTGCCTTCCCCACCCTCCAAGGCCTTTCATTCTGAAACAGCAGAAAAGAGACTGGAAGCCAAGGCTCCAAGCTCATCTTCACAACCACTGGACTAACGGAGACTGGAAGCACAGCTTTGGCAAACATTTCCAAAGCCCCCTGTAACTCCAGCTCGTTGTTCTCCAGTTTTGATTGCTTTTCTTCAAAAAAGCAGTGGGGCCATTTTGAGTCACAATTAAGCATTTATTCAAGTACAAACAATTGCCTGGTTCCTACCCAAAGCAGTGCAGATGGACACATCCCAGATGCAGTCCAGGCTCCTGCTTGCTCCCAAGTCCTCTGCATGCAGCCCTGGAGGGACACGCGGGCACCGAGCTGCCTCTTGCTCTGCCATGGGCAGCCTCACTACCTCTCTCCACAGCACACCGTGCACAGATTTTAACTCAGTCTCAGGAAGGAAGCAGCAATGGCTTCAAGGAAACCATGCCTGTGTTACTGCGATCACAACCCAAGCCTCCAGGCTGGAGAAGCGCTATCTAAACTGGTATCTGTGCAAACAGTCAATTCTCCTCTTGCATCAGGAGAATTTGTGGTTTTCTTTGTAAGAGAGTCTTTGTCACTGCAGAAAAAAGCCTGAAATATGTGACCCAAATGCACCAGAAGGCTCAGAACTCAGACAAGAAAGTCCTGAAGTGTGTTGCCCTCCCTCCCCAGGCCACCCCAACTCTCCCAAGTCAAGCTCACGGCTCTCTGGAGCACCCAGCTGGCAATGTGCTCACACTCGCCATCTGGGTATTGAAAAATCACTTCAACCAAACAGCAAGAACGCAACTTCAGCCCTGTTATTGTTACAAACACAGCTTCTGTTATTCTTTTATACAGGTGCGCAAACATCCCCATCTGGCAGTATTTTAGAAGTCCTAAGACTGGCCTGCAGGCCAGAGCACAGGACCAAGGGGGCAACCATACCCCTCCATAAAGGCAACTGGAGGCCAGACAGGATACCTTTGGCATCCAAACTGGTCCTAGACTAAACTGGTACTTGCCTGCAAGCAGGAGGATACTGTGCCAGGGTCTGCAGTGCTGACAGCATCATCCAACCGCTTGAAATGTGGCTGGGAACACACATCTCTGCTGAACGCTCCTCCCTGTTCTTGGGGGAAACCCAGTTCCCCTCTAAAACTTGCAATAGTTGCACCATTATCAAATTAAGTACAGAACTCCACCTTCCACAGGAAGGACACTAAAACAGAGCAAAGAACATCTGCTCAGGGTTTCTACCATCAAGCTACAGGAAGACAAAAAACCACAAGATGATAGGAAAACCCTTGAGAGCTGTTATTATTGTCAAGAGCTCACTTTCGATTATATGTTCAGCTTGAAATCACTCGTTTTTTGCTGAGCACTGTCATCCAACAGTCAAAGCTGTCAGTTCCTGTGGAAACAACAGGTTTGAGGGAGCTTCTCTGGACAGTATGTTATGATGACAGTCTGGATGTCCTCCTTCCCTGTGCCACCGAGAAGCGCTCTTCACCTTGTGTTGTAAACGCTGCTCTTCACAACCAGGCACATACAGCAATGAACTTGGAAACTTGCCCTTCACAAGGCTTTTTCTGGGAGTGGTATCACACTGCTCCCTCCCAACACCAAGCAATACCTGACCTGGCCTTTAACAATTCCCCTTTCCCACTCCAAGCCCCTAAAATCTCTGGTTTAGGAAGGTTAAACTGGAGCCTCTGGTCTTTAATTTCTAGGTGTCTGGAGCCTTCAAAAATGTTTTGCTCTTTAGCATTGGAAAATCATGTGAAGGGACTGTCTTGCCCACTGACCTGCTTTCGTTAATAAACTCACCTCAAACGACCCAGGCAGGACAGCAAGTTGAAGTGAGCTTAATGGCTACCCTCTGGGGTCTCTACCATGAGCTCAACTCTTCTAAAACAAGCACTGTCCATGACGTCCTCTCTTAGAAAGGGAAATCCCCAGCCAATCAATAAAAGGAAAGAGCAACCCGATATATATAGCAAGTGCCCTGCTTATCTAGCAGTAAGAGCTGCACAAATTCAGACGCACTGTCCCTTCCCCTCTGCCAGCTTCCACCGTGACAGAGTAAGAAGGTGGCCACATTGCAAACTCCGTCCTGAAAGGACCCTGAAGATTTATACTCATCTGCTGCAATTCTCACAATTTTTTTTGGTGCTAGGAACAGAGCCTGGAATGTCTTACCTTTAATAACTGGCTGTATTAAAACTCAGTAACGATGGAATTCCTGCCTCTGAAGGGTTTAGGAGAAAAGTGAAACACATCAAACTTACTATTTCTAAACACAAATCTCAGGAGGCAAGGGGATTTTCACCATCTTTGCTCAAATATGAGCTTGTCACCTTCCTTCTGTCAGTGCACCACTGACATGCTCAGCTGAAATCCCACGGCAGATCTATCAGCAATCCCAGCCGCAGCCAGATTTTTCCCCAGCGCTCCAGATTCGCTTCACCACACGCTCTGCACCGCAGGCCAGCACCAGGGCTGCAGCACAAAGCTCCGGGTGCCAGCAGCAGTGAAGAACAGGCAGAGCCAAAAGCTGTGCCTCTGAAAGAAGTCAGGAAGGTGCCCGCTTCCCATCCCTGCCGCTCCAGTGACACCACTTTGCTCTGCGATTCTGGCGGGGCAGAGGAAGCAGGAGCGGCAGCACAGCCACAGAGCAGCAGGATCTCGGCTCACCAGGAAGCTCCAACAGATGAACCAGCTGCTCGTTCAAGCTTCAATTTCGCCTGCTTCGTCATTAGTAAAACATGCTGAAAATGTGACTTCCTCTGCCACAAGACCTACTGAACCTTTTCTGAGAAGTCTAAGTAACTTCCTCTTGTCTTTCAATAAAAGAAGGCAATCCCACAGGCAGAACAATTTCTCTCATACTTCTGGAAACTCCTCTAGTAGAAACACCTATTGAAGGAGGAAAAAAGCAGTAAAACAGAGAGAGAGAAAGAGAGGGAGGGGGGTTGTGTGTTTTATAATAAAACAAAACTGTTAGTCCACTTTAAAGGACAAAAACATTTTTGCTTCCTCTTTTGCCTCATTTAGCAGTGGCAACGAAAGCTCTGCAGTCTCCTAAGGAGGCAGTTAGAAGGTCTGCACAGAACCTCTGCATTCAACTGTTTTATATCAAAGAATAATCTCCTTTTACTCTCCTTGCTGAACAAAACAGGTTCTGTCTAGGATCATCTGATACAGCATCCGAAGGTGCTTGGTTACCCTCTTTCGACAGAAACGCAGAGAGCAGGCAACAGAAAGGTGCCTGTCTGCCTGCTGGTGTGCCAGGAGCAGTGACACTCCCCAGAGAGCAGTGCCGAGTGTGTTATAAAATTACAGAAAGGGGAAAGAGCAAAGAACAGAGTAGGTAAGAAATGATCTTGTGCCAGCCCAAGGAAGTGCAAAGGACAGGAGGGAAGGCTATAAGTCACTTGCTAGCTGAGACATGCCATCCCTGGCACCCATTTCCCCTTGGATTCTGCATCCAGCTCGTGCTGGCTGCCTGCCTGCCGGTAAGGTGCCACTGCTGCCGGCAGCTGCCTGCAATATGTCTTCAGGCTGCCCTACCACAAACACAGTACCTTGGATACTAGAAGCTACCAGCTCTCCTAACGGGGAACAGTCAGTGGCATGAGTCAGACACAAGCAAGGACATTATCGACTCTTCAGACAAAAGCATGCCCATTCTTTTGCTTCTTCTGATCATTTATTTGTCTTAAAACACCACAGGGTCTTGCCCACAGGCCCAGTTCCTCCCTAACTCCACCAAATCTCAGCCTGAGGCAACTCCATTAACCTCTTCCTGTGCCAAGTCTCATCCCTCACCTTCAGCAAGCAGAAGGGCTCCTCTCCAACACAGCTCTTCACGCTTCTAACCTGCTGTGCAAGAAGAAAGCATGTCTTCTTCTAGGGTTGACATCCTAAAGACTCGCAGTATTGTAACACTACAGGAACACAGAATCCACATCATCACTTAATGTTGAAGGCAAAGATTAATTTTGCCTTGGTCACATCTCTGAAAGACACTCCTCCCCAACACTCCCACTTGGATTTCTCACCAGTCACTGCAGATGTCCACTCAAAGGATCACAGCCACCAGGCTGAGGAACAGAAGTGAACCGTCACAGCCGTCAGGCCAGCATCGGCAGAAGGATGAGAGCAAATCTCCTCCAGGAACAACTCTGCTTACCGCACCATTTCCACTCCAGGCAGAGGAGCAGTTGACACTGCCCTGTAGGATCATGCAGTCTGGCAAAGCCACAGGGAAAGTCTGACACTTGGTCTTAGGCCCCCTCGGGGATTTCTGTGCCTATGTTCAATACCTGGGAGTCTCCCACCATGGCCCCTTCCCTTACCGCAAGACTTCTAATGAAAAGATTGTGCAGTCTTGCTGTTACATGCCCTTTAGTTTCAACTGCTGCTAGAATGACGCACTAGAGATTCAAAACCCCCTGGAAAAAAGGGACTTCACATCTTTAACAAGCACTTCTCCTTTGAAATCAAGGTACTTTCTCTTCCCATAGGGAGTGAAATCCAAAGATGAAAGCCCAGCATACATCCATGTCAGACATTTGGAGTCCAATGCACTTTTCGCCTGCTTGAGTTAGGGGCAGCAAGGCACTGAGCGGGGTGGGAATGTGGGAGCTGGCGCAGG
>NW_010389508.1:17214-24280 GCF_000710305.1 Buceros rhinoceros silvestris
CAGGAATGAAAAGATACACAGCACTGGGTTTTACTGGGGATGATCAAAGTCCCTAAATGTAGTAATAAACTTACTTTACAAAGGCACTGTACCTTACGAGCTCTAGTATCAACTCAAGCTGAGCAGTGTCAGAGCTGGCATCAGTACCAAAACTCAGCATCACTTGGTTAACAGACTATCAGCTCAGCCAGGCTACAGCTTTTACTCAAAGAGTCACAGCTGACTCCAGTCAGCCCTGTCCCTCTCCCTGGACACAGTGGTATTCCCTCTTCCTGCAAAAGAGGCAGCGCGCATTGCCCCTGGCTCCTTGGGGAGTTCAGGCCCAGACGGAGAAGTCTCCTTGCTGCAAGCAAGATGAGATTTCTTTACCCAGACTGCCTCTCTCTACATCCGCAGCTCCTTGCTGGGCTTGCACACATATCCCTGGCCTCTGGATATCACCAGGTTGCTGAAAGAGGTGCACAGAAACAGAGAACACCAGGACCTTCGCTTTCCAAGAGTAGACACCTCTTGTCAGCCGTTTGTACGGCGCGTAGATATGAAAGATGCAAGATGGTAGCTCCCATGACAGAGAAATATTAAGTGCTGGCGCTTTCTAGGAGCGGAGGATCTCCCCTCCATACCAGTCAGGTGATGAACAGCTTTGTGCAGGTGAGAGGTACATTTGCAGAGGACTGAGAAGAAGCAGGCATATTGTCTAGAAGTACAAAGCTTTCAAATACACAGAAAGAAAAGCTGATACCCCAGAAAGAGGAGACAAGAGTTTATTGCCACCTAGGATCCCAGCCATTACACCGCCTGACCCATTGGGACTGTCGGGACATGGCTGCCCAGGAGCACAGCAGACAGAGGCAGACAGATACTCATCACATCAGAACTCAGCAGCAGCTCCTCAAGTCACAAGGATCACAGCTTTAAAAAAAAAAAGAAAAAAAGGCAGCACTGAGCTATATAAATAACTCCCACGTAGAGAGGACGTAAAAGCATCAGGCTGTGACACCCTTCAGTCACACTGGAGCGGGAACGAGGGGCTGAGCAGGGCCTGGACCTACCCAAGGGTGTAGGAATGTTGACAACAAGACTTCAAAACATGAACTGTACTTCGGCACAGCCAGAGGGAAAGTTTAACACCCCAGGTCACTAGTAATGTACAGCAGAAGCATCCTCAGTGGTACATAAATCATCCTTAAAAGATATCTCTGATGCTTCCAGAGGAGCTCACCAAATCCCACTTTGCTGTGCATCTTCCCACCAACCCCTTCCAAACCCATCAGAGCCGTACTTCCGCCACCCAGACACAGCTTTCTGCCCCACCACGTGCAGGCTGCTTCGTTTCACATTTGTCTTCAGCATCCCCTCATGCCTGAAGAGGCTCACTTCCATTTACCCAAGTCTGACCTTCAAGGCAGCACAGGCGTTTTGGTTTGCAACCAGATGCCAGGGGCTGTCTCCAAAGATTTTGGCAAGATGAGAGCATTTTAGCCTTTGGGAAATTCAGTCTACCACTAGGGAAGGAAGGTAGAATTGTCTTTTGCACTGGGGCAGCTGCAGCCCTGGCCTGGTGGGAGGCAGGAAGGTAGCTGTACAGGCTGGCCAGAAAGCAGAAGCAAGAACAAGCCCAAATGATGCTGACTGGCATGAAATGCAATGACTCCAGGGCTCATTCCGTCCTCCTACACCCACTCCTGAACACCCTGGGTGACAAGGAGCCCAACGGGTGACAATGCCGCCAGGTGGTTCTGGTGGACAAGCTGTGCTGCAGGAAGTACAGGCATCAACCCAAGCTCCAGGCTGGCAGCCAGCTCTCCCCAAGTACCCTTGGTGAAACGTTCTCAAAACTGGGTGTAGGTGCCTCATAAACGAGATACGGAACAGGACAACGGCTTCTCTCACACGAAAACAGAGACACAGAGTTCTACCTAGCTCTATTACGCTGTGCGCTGGTGGTATCGAGTGCTACGTGCCAGTCATGCCTCGGCAATAAAGCCTGCTTCCGTCAATTATTTCGAGAGATTAAAAAAAAATTGTGAATCCAGACAGTACAGTTGAAATAACAGAAGCAACTGAATAGATTTATGCTGGATTGCCACAAGGCACTCATCCACTCAGAGAAAGCTGGCTACTTCAGCAAGTTTCTAGAATAAAACAAAATAACAAAATCCTCTGAAACTTCCAGAAGGAACAATGCAAACTGCACCCCTTGCTCAGAGCACTCCTCAGTTTCAACAGAGGCCTTGAAAGCCAGGCTGGCAGAGCCTAAGCAATTGAACTGACTGTAAAGTAGAAATGCTTTGAGGGTCCTTACCATAAAGCTGTCACTCACAAGCAGTACCACATCCAAGCATATTCTGCCAGAGAGAACAATTCCACAATTTCATTTTGCAATGAAGAACTGGTCAGGTTGGAAAAGGAACAACGATTCCACTTTCCACTCAGTGCTGACTGAGCCATGAAATGCAAGAAAGCTGAGCGCTAGAGAATACCCTGCTGTGAGTGTCTGAACTTGAGCTCACACAAGACTTTGCCCCTGAGCACATAAGCTGGGAGCCATGCCTACCTATGTCTCTGCTGCCAGGACAGACTCCTCCAAAGACAGGTGGAGCTGAGAGCAGTTAGCAGCCCCAGCAGGTCACCAGATTTGGCTTCTTGCTACACCTCAGACAGAGGTGCCCAATATACAGCCTGTACTTTGCTATCAGAACAGTCCCATCCACCTTATTTCTAGCTAATCCCATTCCCAAGGCTTCGGTAAATCTCAGTCCTCGTTGCCATCCCTCACATGAATGCCGTGCATGCCCTTGCAAGAGACAGCAAGGTATTTCTTTCCCCCAGGAAAATAAGTACTAGCAAAAAAAGCAAAACTCTGTTGTGCATGCCCAGGGCAGCTGACCTTCACAGGGCTTATAGGGCATGAGATCAGCTGTATCGGACACACTCTGAGCAAACACTCCACCTAGAAGATAAGCACGAGGGAAGGAAGCTTGGTATTGCTCTAAATCAGAGACTAAAAGGAATAAGGCACCTACAAACACACACAACATGAAAGGAAACCTCTGAGGCCCGTGACTATAAATACAGACATGCAACTCTCCTCTCCTGGGACAGGCCCTGGGTAGGCTTCTCCCTCTTGAAGAAGAAATTTGAGGGCATCTCTCAAATGGGAAAGAGAAACAAAGTTGAGATAATAAGTCACAACAAAGTCATTACCACTGGTAAGAGCAGGAGCCATCTTCAGTTTTATTGTTGCTATGTCCCATTAATGCGATTTCCCCTAGAAAAGGCAAGATGCTGTTTTCAAATCTACCATACAGAGCACTCAAGTCTGTGGAAAGATGCTGCAAAACAAATCCCGTGCAAAACTATTCCCATGATTCGATCCTCATCCCCAGTGAAGGAGAAGGAGCTCCTCCGGCTCAAAGGCAAACCCAGGTACAGCTGAGTGAAAGGAGGCTCCACGCCAAGACCTCAGTGTGAGGAAGGCTGAACATGAACACAGCTGAAGAGCTGTCAGGGAGCTGTCTTGGAAGGAGTCTCGATAGACCTTAAACCTCCACATGCGTCAAACCTGCTCAGCCCTTGTAAGATTGACCAAACCTGAGATAAATGAAGCAAAGCTGGAGGGAAATAGATGGCAGGTAAGGGGGGTATGTATGCGTGTCCCAAAAAGGACTCCAAGAGCTCAGGCTTAGGGAGAAGGGCTCTCTGGTACTGACCGGCACATGCTCTCTGGCAGGAAAACGGGCTCATTTCAACTGGGATTCAATACCGAATGTATTTCAGTTTCATTTCAGCTCACGCTCCCAGTTAAGAGCTGGTTTTCCTGTCCCAGTTGGTGTACTCAGCAGCAGAGTGCAGCACTGTTGCCAGAGCCTTTAAAATCAATCACAACAGCTGAAGCTCTGGCTGCAAAGCTGAAGCACCTGAGGCCAGGGCAGTTTCCTTCCTTGCAGAAACTCATCCTCTCCAACGGGAAATACACCCAATCTCCCTGGATTCCATTCTGGGCCATGAGGTGCAGACGCAGTTGTACCTGTTGCAAAGGCAAAGCGCAAGGCAGCAACCGAAAAACACGCACTCAAAAGTAGGCCTGAACAGGCATTTACTATTTATAAGCTAATCATCTGATCCCTCCTAAGGGAAATCCTATCCTTTCGGGCTGTTGAGAGTGCACGTAACAGCACAGTCTCCGCAGGACTGCTAGGGAGGAACAGAAGGGAAGCAATTACATTGGCAAGGAGAGCACTCTAAGTGCCTGGACGAAATTCCTCCCTGCTCTGTAACTGCACAGGCATCCTCCTGGAGAGCTAGCCAGGACTAATCTGTTACCCTAATTTGTTTAAGAGCAAAGTAAATTTTTAAATGGCAATCTTCTCCATTCATCGTTACCTAAAAAGGGCTCTAATCTAGTTCGGCAAATGTGTGTGTTTTACTGCAAGAAGCGATAGCAGAGAGACTCTAGATTTTGATACGGAATCTTATCATGCAACACCAACAAGCAGAAAACTGCATCCAGCTGGAGCTACTTTAGAGGGTGGGCAAGCAAGGATGGAAGAGAAAGGTATGAACTTTCATAACTGCCTGCTAGTTATTAATTCCGCAGGGAACATTCCTGTCCTGGGAAGCTGAGCATGATGACGAGTATACAGCACTGATTCTTTTATTTTTCCTGTTCTCCTTTCTCCCTAACAAAAATAATCTGAGTAAGATTATATTGCTTGATTTTCATGTAAAACAATGCTCAGTCATTTCCAACGCAACTGCACACACTCAGTGCAGCCACACACTTCCCCCTGCAAGAAACAATCCTGCAACAAACAATTTTCTCTCTAGGTTCATTTTTAATTCACTTACCAAACTATTACTGGGAACAACTCTCTCCCTCAGATGGCAGCAGCCTCTAAAGACAAGCTGAGGATACAGAACAGGAGTGGAAATAGCTCCTTCTCAAAGGGCACAGATGAAAGCAGTGTCTCCTGGAGGAAGAGGCCCAGCTCCCGGGGCAACCCTCACAAACAGGGCAGACAAGAGCCATCCAGGTCCGGTTGCCTTCAGGTGAGCAAAGCTCAGCAAGACACAGGCCACATCATCCTCTCTGCTCCCACCACAGCAGAGACAAGGGCGACTTTGAAAAGCCCCACACAAACAGAAAACAAAAGCGAGCCAGTGAATATTTTGGCAGATGGAGAAAACAATAAAAAGCTGGCACAGCAGCATTCTCCAAAGCCTTCATATCATGGGAAGATCTAGCCCCTAAGCTTCCTTCGATTTGGGGCTTTTTTTTTTTCCCTTTAGCTTCCTTCAGGCAAATCAGACAGCTAAGTGACACTGTCAGCAAGACAGGCGGGCTGGAAGAAGACTGCCACAAAACTAACAGCAATGATACATCTGAGGAAATTGTCCTTTTCAGGTTTTCTCAGAAAAATCAAATAACTATCACTGACTCTTAGACAGCATAGATTCCCATGAATGCAGGAAAAGAAAGGAGAAACCAGATGCTCCTAGAAATTAATAAGTAAAACTTTTAAATTTATTTCCCAGTCCTCATCTCAGTTTGTTTATGTAGAAATTCATCTTCCAGCAAACACCCTGAAAGACATCGTGGCCACCTTGCAAACCGACGAGCAAAGCAGACCACACTCCTTCCGGTGCTGTTAGCCGAGACACAACACTTGCCATTCCCTTTCTTAAGAAAGAAAAGTATTGACGCTTGAGATAAAAGTTGTCATTCAATACCAAGCCATCACTGACTTTAGGAAGTTTGTTCTTATGCTTGACTCTCTATCAATTAAAAAGACATGCTTTGGTTTTCAGGCACGCACTCGTGTACCAGCCATACTGAACTCCAACAGCCCAACTTCTGCCCTCCACAAATATACACAGACTGACCAGCTCTTCCCAGTGAATGAAGCAGACAGAGTTCTTGTCCCCACACAGCTTCTTTTTTCACCTTTAATCTCACCCTCGTACATTGTTTCTGAACTCTGCCCAGCTTTCTAGCAGCCTTTGCACCACACACACAGCCACCAAACCTAGGTGTAGCATCACGGAAGGGTTTGCACCACTGTTGGACCTGAGCTAACGCACCCTATCCTCCTTCTCCAGAGCCGCAGTGAGTCAAAGAGCACCTTCACCTGTCTGCTCCACCCCTGCTTTCTGCATTCAACACGTTCATGAACCCAAGCAGAAATTACTGCTTCCCAGCACAGAGCTTCCTCCCTTTTTTCTCTGTTTGTGTAACAGACCATTCCCTAGCAGTCTACTTTCTCTGGGAATAGATGTGTGGCCTCACCAGAAGTACAGCACAAAACCAACCAGAGCATTGTATTGGATCCTCAGCTCTTATTTACCATTCAGCACTCCGAGTTGCTTGTGCACTTCATCAGCTTTTAGCTGCAAACTTTCTTCAGGTCATTGACAAAATCAGCAGTAGGATCCTTACGAGACTGTTAACAATGTCCTCAATAACATTCCCAGAACCACCATCCTAACACGGGTTACTTCAGGCTCATCCCCCTTCAGTTAATTCAACAGGAAAACCCAAAGGCATTGTATCCAATGGTTTAAAGAAACCTATGTTTACAACACATAATTGTTTGAGGTTTTTTTCACTAAACCCGCAACAACACTGTCTCCACACTGAACTTCAGCCACCAGCAGTTTCAAACCAGCACAAAAGCTTAGCAGCTTCTACCCAACAAGGAGCGAAGACACCTTCTCCAAAAAACAGCAGCGTGTGTGGGGGCACTGGGCAAACCCCACCAGGTGGGACACGGGTGAGAGGAGTCTCTGGCAGAATAACCACCTCTGTGCCATTACTGCAACACAAGGATCCCCCACACGCGAGGTGCTTCCAGGTGGGATCTCCACAGCCCCTGCCCGGGTGGGAGGCAGGGACAACCCTTGGCAGGGTGGCAGCGGTGTGCTCCTCTCCCGGGGCCGAGGGAGGCGAGCCAGGCGCGCAGCGTCTGCTCCGCAGGCGAGGTCTCACTGAGCCGTGGGGCGGGAGAAGCGTTTCCCCGCCCGGTAGCGGCGGGGCGGAGGCCCTGCCTTGCCGCCAGACCTGGCA
>NW_010389509.1:0-758 GCF_000710305.1 Buceros rhinoceros silvestris
AAACTCTCCCAAGTCGTAGGTGAGTGTATGGGGAGCAAGACCTCATCGAAACCCACGCAACGGAAAGTAACTCAGGACCGTTTAAAAGGCTGAGCCCAATCTGGGGGAGACTTGGGACAGAGGAATACCCGATACCTGGCAAAAACAGAAAAAAAGCAGGTTAACTGGTTAAATTCACTTCTCTAGAGCATAACCTTTCCTCTCTAACATGCCGTGCCACCTTCCCAGCCTCAGCCCGCACTGGGCTTCGTGCGGCAATTTCGTTCGGGTGTCCCATGTCTCCTGTGAGCGCTGTGATTTGTCCGTGTAACGCTGCGAGCTGAGCCCCCAGCCCACAGACACCCGAGGAAAGTTAGGATTTCTCTGCTGTTCACGCAGTTTTCTCAGACTGTGTGACAAAAGTTACACCAACAACGATTTTTTAAATGAAAGGAGCAGTGAGAAAATAACTTTGCAGCATATTGGGCTAGGAGATCGTTCAGACATTGTACGGTGACAATAAAGATTTAGGATCCTTTGACTGACATATGTAATGAATGTAGCTGTCAAACTCTTGTGCAGCAATTTTATTTTGCACTGACAAGCTATTTCGCTAGCCAGAGTTTTGCATAAAAGGAGTAATTCACATTGTCGTGGTGCTGCTATTTACAGTGCCCAGAGGACAGTGGCATCGCTACGATATAAATATTAATATCCAAATTTCTTTCAAAATACATAATTCTGCATGCCATGAACGTTATGTGCACGTCTTGATGTAG
>NW_010389509.1:883-6735 GCF_000710305.1 Buceros rhinoceros silvestris
GGCACTGCTCTGCAGAGAGAGGGGGGCCTGGAGCTGCTGGGGGTTGTTGTTCATCCCCTGATTCATGATGTGGCCTTTGAGAAGGCACTTAGTCATTCCGCAGTTCAGTGTTTCTCTCTGCGGAGCAGAGGACAAAGCCCCAACACAAGCCACACTGGCTGTTAGCAGTCAGAGGTCGCAGGGTCAAGGGGCTCCTCTGAGCAGCCCTTGTGTGCTTGGAGCCCAGAGACACTCCGGGAAGGGCTGCGCTCCTCTGAAACAGCTTCTTTCTCCTCCCAAAGCGCTGGCGGTCGGGGCTGCCACGCACAGCGGTTGCGGCTTGCCCGTTACCTTACTTTGGTTATGAGCAATAATGCCGTGAAATCACGAGCCAGGCAGAAAACAACCAAGCAGGCAAAGCAGAACATCAAGAAGGGGGAAAAATAAAAATTCAGAAAATAGATATAAGCAAGGATGAGCCTGACAGTGCTTTTGCTCTGCAGCCAGGTCCTCAGGCAGGCTCTGTTTCTAAAGGTAGGAAATAAAGCGACAAATCCTGTTCCCTGGGGAGAGGTAAGCGACTTCTGAAATTGTCTTTAGGGGCTATTATTAGCCCCACACTAGCACTGACGTACCCTGTGCCCAAAGCCACACTCATAAAGAGAGATATCCACAGCTCTGCAGCTCATAAAAGCACTGGCCAGCTCAGGTCCGGTATGGTGTGAGGGTAACAGGTTTTGTTTGTTCAGGCATTCCTTTAATCATCTTCATTTCAAAATACCAGGAAACTCTAGAAACAGGGACTTCATGTCTGCATCCAGACAACAGCATCTAATAATGTCAAATAACGTCTGTGACAAGCCCAACGTGGTGAGGGGTGCTAGAACACCCCACAGCCTGTCTGTGTACCAACGCCACATATATACCCAGGAAGGAGGACAAGATCTCTATGTCACTGTCCCTCAGGTCCTAAAAACAGAGAAAGGCACCAGGGCTCAGGGAGAAGAGGGGAGGAGCCTTGTCCTCATCCACATCCCAGCCTGGAAGACTCTAACCCAAAAGTTATAACTACACTCGTTTGGCACGGAGGGGTTCTGCAGAGGGACTTCCAAGGCGGGAAATGAGCACCACGGTGACAGTACAAATTACTTCAGGGCAAACTCCAATATATACCTATGGATACCACATATAAGCCCAGCCTGAAGCCCAGGAGGGAGCTGCTGTTAAAAGGGCAGGTTTAACAGTTCGAGGTAGCTGGAAGCAGCACTGATGCGTCCGAGTCACCATCCTCACCGTTTACGATGAAGGTACAAACTGCACACTGGCTCTGTTCCTCGCTGGCACTTTCTGAAAAGCAACATTTGTTGGCTGGAGCTGGTTTCCAGACCAGCAGTGCCCCCTCCACTCCCTACTGCCGTGGTGCTCCCCTTCCCCAGTGTCATCGACAGAAAACCGCACCTTACTTAACCAAATTTTAGCACTGAGGGTTTGATTCCAAACAGTTCAGCATCAGCTCTAGCCAAAGCACTTCAGCCGTTTCCAGGAATATTATTCAGGGAAAACTATACTGCTTGGCACATGCTGAATAAATCCAGACGACCTTTTATACCAGAATTTCTAGCCTCAGAAGGGGGATCTTGAAGTCTGGCAGAGAGGCGCCCTTTGTGGTAGAAGTGTGTCTGTCCCTATTAAAATCTGCCCAGCTCTGGCCAGGTGACAGATGAGGACAGACTGCAGTTAGGGGCTCCTGATGAGATTTGAGAATGGCAGTTACCTGCTAGCTCTGCTGTGGCCCAGATGTCCCTTGTCACCGCAGAGCCACGGGAATATGGATCGCTTCGAGTGGTGAAGGAGGACGGACGCAGCCCTGTGCAGCACGAGGTGCAAGCGAAAACCGAGGAGCTTGGGAGCGAGGAGGAGACCTGGTCTGCAGCCCTGCAAGACAGGAGGAAGGACTGGCAGAGAGGAGACCAAGAGAGACAGAGACTTGTTTCAACAGGGCCCTGCCTTTAGGAGCTGGCAGGGCAGGGGAAGGTGGAAGGGACAGGGAACGGGAGTGGCTGGGGACGGAGACCTGGACTCACGGAGGTGAGGTGGGTGAGACAGGGGTTTGCTCTCTGCCAGCTGCCAGCACCTTCTGCTCGCCCCCAACACCGGGCACTTGTGCCTGCACAGCCCCTCCGTGGCTGGGGGAAGGTGTGGAGCCAATGGTGGGCTCCACAGAGAGACCGGCATTTCCATCTGATCCCTCCCAATTCTTCCAAATTCGATTGAATTTCAATGTGAAATAAGCCCAAATGCTGTGACAATTTTTTAGCTGATGGGAGTTGAGGAAACACTGGCTCTGACACCTCATGAAACAATTCCGTTTGCCAAACTTTCTAAGCGAGGTTTGTGTGCAGGATAGCGAGAGTTTCTGAAAGAAACACAAATATAGGTCCTCGTTCCATAAACAGTTTCCCAAAGCCAAACCCCTGCGCTCAGGTGCCATCTCACTGACCGTGCTGCAAAACCACGGCCATTCCCTTCGAAAGCACAGGCAGAACCTGTGTGCAAAGGGAGGTGCTGTAACTGCGTCTGTCCGTTACCCAGACAGCTCTTCCCATCTCACGGCAGCAGGGCTGAGAGCTGGCTGAGAGCTGCCCTTGCACTTGAACGGGAGAAATGTGTTTGCACTGTGTGCATGGCCTGAGCGGGACTGATGGGCTGGGAGGAGGTGGGGGCTGGCCGGGCTCCCCCTCGTCTCCCAACACGGGGGTTAAGAGGATTTGCAGATTCACAGTGAGAACACTCACCCGCTTGATGACGTCGCAGCATTTCGGTCATTCTTCAGTCTCGGCTCATGGAGAAAGGACAAAACCCATCAACCTCCACCTGAATAAGCTGTTAAGCAGAGTTTATCTGGACCATGCTGCTCCTTGATCACTGCCCCAGGGATTCACAGCCCAGCACACCAAGGCAGCTGGTTCAAGGCAAGAAGAAAGATCTGTGGAGGAAACGCCCCAAGCAGCCATCAGAGGACACCACCCCACCTTTCACAGAAGGGTGTCTTTTCCGCGGTCTCCAACAGACCACGCAGTCCTTTCCTGCGGGACCTCAGAAGTCATTTCCCACGTAGAGAGAGCTGGCACTTCAGCAGCATCCTGGAGAATGGTTTCAGCTCATTAACTGCTGCTAGAACAAGCATTACCATTCCTTCTACTGAAACCACTCTGAAGTGGCTACAAAGGAGGAATCAAAGGAGAAGTCAACATACCTCCTCACTCCTTTCTTCAGGACACATCTACCTTTCCCTTTCCTCTCCCACAAAGCAGGAGCAACACCACAGCTTTGACAGAGGTGTATAGATATATACACACACACACGTCAGTATATAAACGTACGGGAAGCAAAAGCTCTGGCTCGAGCGTGGTGGCGGGCAGAGGGTGCTGCTGTTCCTCCTGCAGAAGGCCAAGGCTCCGCGCAGTCGGCAAACAAACAGTTCTGCTGCGCCAGGCTCAAGTGCTTGGTTAATGATTCACCCCAAACAAGCAGGCTGCGAGATGAGAGAGCTGCTTCTCCTGCCCTGTACTGGCTGCATGAAGGAGAAAGAGCTCCGTGTGAGCCAGTGCAAGAGGCTGTCTCAGGGGTAGTCTTCATCCCACCTGATGAAGCCATCAACCCACCGAGGGTCAGACTTGGGTCCCAGTCCCACACGAGCATCTGCCAGGAGTCAGGCATCACGTCACGAGCAGCCTCAGCCAAACGTGCCTATTTACAGTGGCAAGTTAAAGGTGCTATGAGTCAGGTGCCCGAGCAGGGATCTCTAATAATACCTTCCAACTACGTGTAATGTGTGGGCAGGAAGTGTGTGAAATAAGAAGCCATTTATTGTAATTATTTCAAAGGAATTTAAAAACATTAAGTATTTAAACATTATTTACAGCCTGGCAATAGATGCTGGGAAGAGAGTGGGGAGCAGATAAACTCTTTTTCCTCAGCCTTCTTACTGGCCACCTGACAACACAAAGTGAACTCCACTTCCCTGCCTCAGTTTCTTTACTTTTACAGCCACATCAGGCAATACTGAGCTGTTCAATAAACTGCTTGGAGTTTTGCTGATGGGAAGGAATTTAGAAAGCCTGCTGAGATTTATAGCAGTGTAATACAAGGCTATTTAAAGTGTGGCTGCTTCTGCCATAGGGGACAAAGCCCTGAGTTTCTTGGTGGGTGTTTATAGCAAATTAACCTAGCAGGGAAAACGCTGGAGCGGCAGCAGCGAGGAGCAGCGCAAAGAGGGAGAAGCTGCTCACAGCGCTGCCCAAAGGGGGTGAGCAGCTCCCCAGGCTGCACGTGCCCTCAGAGAGGACCAGAGTGACATTGGTGACTCGTGCGATGGCCCACACGTGACACAGGCATTCGTCCCGGCACTCTGGGCTGAGATCACGGCTTGTGCCCATCGCCAGCTGCGGCTCCTCAGGGACAGCCCAGCCCTCTCCCCATCCACAGCTGGGGAGCGGGCGGTATTGCACACGCCTATACAAACCCCAGGAGAACCATCTGCAACCGCCACCACAGAGACCCACGGGGACTTCCCAACAACAGAGCAGAGGATGCTCAGGAGTGCTGCAGAACCCTCTCTTTCCAGAGGGGTGTTTGGGGCAGTGACTCATGGTGCCCGGCTGGAGCAGGGCTGCACATACAATTACAGTCGCTGGAGTCAGCCAGCTACACACAACTGCCGCTTCAAAGGGGCATCTGACAAACCACAAGTATTTCCCGTTCAAACTGTAGAAGAAAATGGGAATTTTTTTTTTTCCTTTGGTACCAGCATGCAGCAGTGTTTGCAACAGCTGTACATGGCCAACTGAAAAGGAAATTGTGTTTTTCTGACAAATTCAGTTTCTGATATTAAAAGCCTGGTCAGTACAAGAAGATCTACTGGTCACAAAACGTGTTACAGATGCACCCTGCAGTCCCTCGCTGTCAGGGCGGGCTGGGGACCAGTGAAGTACCATTTAGCAAACCCTGGCATCATCTGTCCCCTCCTTTCTAACTTAGAGAGAGGACAAAACTCACCACTAGAATTAAAACTTCCTAAACAACAAAATAAACCCGTAAAAGTTGGGGACAGCAAAGACTTTGAAGAAATGAAGCCCAGAGAATGTCTGACAGCAACTGTGGCTTCAGACGCCCACAACAAAGTGAAGCAAACAGCCTTGTGTCTGGCTCATTTCGAGATGCCTCTGGAGCTCTGGGCAGGGGGAAGCTGGAGATGGAGAGATATATATGCACAAGAACACTGGATTAAGTAAGCTGTAGAATGAAGACGCAGCTTTGGGAGGTCATTTTGTACATGAAAACACTGTAAGAAAGTTTAAACTCCTTTTGCATATTTACTGACCAGTTCAAAAAGCTTTAAGAGAAGGCAAGTACTTGAAGTTTTCCAGCCTTTTCCTCACCCATCAGCGATCAGCATGGCACAGAGAAGTAAAGCTTCAAGAAGCTTGAAATTTTTCAGAAAATTAATTAATCAAAGAAGAAAAGTATAAATCTATCTATTCAGGCACGTTTGCTACATCCCAGTTGAAACGCACCGGAGCACTCCTGCAACCTCGCACACAGCACCCAGCCGCACGCGCTTTGCTTACCTTGGGTCCGGAGCAGATGCAGTGCCTGTATTTCCCCCCGCGTCAAACTCACTCTGATGAAACGTACGGTCAGACCCTGTCACAGAAGTGTCATTTTTCGGGGCTCACCATCGGTTTCCACAGACTGTTCATCACGCAGTCGAAAGCCCTGCTGCCCCCCGGGCCTGAGCAAACTGCGCGGTGCAGTATTTGGCTGTCCTGCGGAGAGCGGCGGGCAGGGGGCAGCCACCCGCCCCCCCGGAG
>NW_010389509.1:6803-18272 GCF_000710305.1 Buceros rhinoceros silvestris
CTCTGCCACCCCGGGAAGCCCCCACATCAGCAGGCTCCTCGGTAACGCTGCAGCCACACTGCCAGGGAGCTGCTGTCCTCACGCTCACCTGCTCTGTCCAAGTTGTCCAAGCTTTTGTGGGTGTTTTTTTAACCATGTTTAATATTTCCATCCTCTCACTTTGGTTATAGGTGGTGTCACAACCCGCTCTCTGGTACCACAAGCCTTAGACAGAATAGGTGAGCCCTGGACTTCTGTTGTGGAAGGTCCTCACAACCTGTCTCATGGTGTTCAGATAGAAAATCAAGAGGTTCCTCAGTATTCAAGATAAAATGGGACGATTCAGATACGAACATCTGCAGATTTGGAAAGAACAGAGTAATTAGCACAAACAAAACTCACCAAATCGCAGACAGAAAAGTGAATGCAAAAGGTGATTTTGTCACGACAGACAGGACGGGGAGGGCTGTCTGTAAGGGCAGGTACTGCTCACCCCTCTGCATCGATTCGACCGCCATCATCAGAATGGTTGCCATGGGCTGAAAGATCTGATCCTCACAAACACCTAAACCAGTTTAAATACCCCCTAAGGAAAGAGATTTTAAAATAACACAGGGGAGGAAAATGAAAGGAGAGTGACAGGAAATGTTTCTAAATCCTTAGGGTTTCTAATCTTTGCAGAATGAAGGAGAAAAAATAATGTTTGAGTAGCAAAGATGGCTGTAGACAGACTTTTAACTAAAGCTCAGACACCAAACAGCCTGCCAGAACAAAAGAAAAGAGATGACTAACCGTCAAGCAGAGAACCTCATTCCCGGCCCTGGCGTTGGTTCGTTCTGCTGTTAACGAGGGTATCTCCGACAGCCCCGCAGAGCCACGCGCAGCTCCGAGGGCCGGGCGACTCACGGGCTGAGGGCAGTGAATGGAGCTGGGAGTGGAGACACTGGCCGGTTTAAAACTTTGCGAGAGGTCTGAAACGCGCTGTCATCGGTGCCTACTTGATCAACGCTGCTGATTAGTAAACTGCTGAGGTTTTAGACACAACTTGCTGTGGCAAAACAGAGACGTAAACTCTTAGTGACTCAAGTTACCACAGACACGATGAGACCATCGCAGGCTGTTCCACAAGGTGGTGAGAGGAGCACAAGACAGAAACCAGGTCCTGGGACAGGCTCTGGAGGGCACCGGTGCCTGCGAAGCACAGAGTGCAGTTAGTGATGACCTGCGGGAAGGCATCTACCAAGAGCCACAGCCAAGCTGTGTTCCAGGACACTTCAACTCTTCTGGGCAACTGTATCTCTGGAGCTGATGCCAGTCTCAAATTTCTGTGAGAGATAACAGACACCTGAGAGTTCCAGGAGGTCTTAAAGCAACATAAATGGCTCTTTTGAAGCTGAAATTATTTACAGGTACCTTTTCCTTTCTTTTCCCCTCCAATGCAAAAACACTGTGGTTGAGGTGACCTGACATAAGGATTAAGACTCCTTGAAGTACAGAATCAAGATGAAGCTATAATCTTCCAGGAATTATAGCTGAAGCTGTAGATGCTTCTTGCAAACTGTTGGCTGAACACCCCTGCTCACAGAATGATTCCCACCAGCTTTTTCCTGACCAGCATAAAAACTGGCAGAACTCATCCAATGGTCAGCAGTGCCCCGACGCATCTGGAACAGCCTTACGCAAAGCCATGCCCACAAAGACAAGAAAGAGGATTTTCCGTCGAAAAGAAAAGCTCAATAGCTCCAGCTCAACTGCACCCTTAGAAGAACAAGGGTGAAAGCGTCCCCCAACCAAGACTACATGACACGTGCATCAGACTGGGGAGGTGGGAAGGAGAGGACCCTCATGAGCATCACTAGGGAAGAAGAGTATTTGGGTTAAGCATCAGGCATCCGCACGCCCGTGGTACCAACGGTCATACGAGCAATTACTCGAAGGCAGAGTCTGGCTTTGTTCTTCTTGGCACATAATGAAACTGGAGACAATCGGTGTATAAATCAAACAGGGTGCTCCTGCAGCAGAGAACGATAACAATCGCAGCAACTCATCGGCTCACGCCAGGAAAGTCCCCTCGCAGGCTGCCTGCAGGTTTACCAGCCTTATCAGATTGGACACAGAAAATACGGTAACAGAAGCAAGGAGGCAAAACCAGCGTCTCCACAGCGGAGCTCACAAGGAGAAGACACTTCACACGAGGAAAATCCAAACTACAGCTTGACAAAGGGCTGGGGCAGGAAATGAAGGGCACGTGGCACTCGGTACTCTGCGTACCTGTGTATCGTATACACCACATCCACCGCAGTCGGTTACCACTGGAGCAAAACCACTGGATTACTGAGGGGGGACACATACCTACCTCAGGGCTACCACTGGGTGAAGGACGGGTGTCAGACGTGCCAAATAACACAGACTAGTTCCTCTATGATGCTGCTCGTCACTAGAGCACAAAGTGTTTCAGGAACGGATCGAGTAGCATCATCCTCCTCTCACTAAAGGGAAACCCCAGCTAGCAAGCAGCAATGTCTCCAGCTGAGCTCACATCTAGCAAGTCCAGTTCCAAGCGGCTCTGTAACCTTCTTAAACCTGTGTAAAACAGAGACAAACTTACATATTACCCCTCACATAACAGATGAGAGCTACAACTAACGCTATTCTGAAGATTAGAGAACCTATAAATGGCAATTTGTATCCATTTTGTAAGTTTTAAGAAGAGATTATGAAAGCCCTCCTGAAGGTTCCCAACCTTGACCTGCCAGCTGCTGCAGGACACTGGTGGGAGAGCACAGCAGCCGCTGGGAACAGTCGAGCAAGGAGCTCGTGCCAGCACTGTTCCACCTGCACCTCAGCTACCGCAGCAGCGACCGGGGGAAGCTCAGATACCAAGGCTTCTCACACCACCAGCTGCCTCAGAGGTGAAGTGACACCGTGAACCCTCCTTACAGATTTGCTTGTCCAGGTCCTCTGGCTTTGGCGGCAGGAAGGGTCCCTCAGGAATCTCCCCCAGCCTACACGCGCTATTTTAGAAACCCACATACTTTGGACATCCTGCAAAGTCACACCACAAACAGCTTTGCGAGACAGACTCCTAAAATCCCCTCCTCTAGGGAAAGCGACACCGAAGAGACCGACTTGAGAAACCTTGGCTTCACATCAGCTGGTGCTGTGAAACCTGTTTGCAGTATTAACGTGCCGGCATCTTCCTTACCTGGACACTCAAAACACGTGATCGTACGACATCACGAATGATGATCTCTGCCCTAAGCTTAACAGAACGAGAGCTTCGTATTTCAAACCACCACTCTAGCAGGTAGGTTAACTGCCATAACTTTCATCTAGTAATACATTCTGGATTTATTTTAGCCAAGTTTAAGACAATTAATCTTCTGCATGTTTCAGTGAAGCTAAAATTACAAAGGCAATCTCCATATAAAAGAGCCAAAATCCATCGTTTTGTCTTCAGGGTTTGGGTTTTCCCTTGGATCACTGCTGATGAGAGAGAAAGGCTCCAAAGCAGCCTGGCCTAAATGCCGTTTTAGGAGAAATGCTCTAGGACATGTATAACTGTTCAGGTCACAAAAATGTGTATTCAGCCCATAACTGGGGAGAAAAGCCCTCGATACGTAAGTGAAAACTCACCAAATTAAAAGCTTGCTGGCATTTCAGAGTGTGATAAAACTTCTAAAGACAGTGACGATCAGCCCCTGGATCTCTTCACTCCAGTGTTTTAGATGCTGCAGCAGCAGCTTAGAATGAACAAGAGTTACTGATTATTTTGATCTAACTAACCAAGTATTTGTAAAACATGCATTTACAGTACAGACTTAAAATAAACCCATTAAACCCACAACATTTTGCTCCAAAACAAACATAAAAAGAAAACAATATGGTAGTTTATACCCCATTTATTAAGACAGTCATCTACTACTTAATACACTTGTTGGTTAGCCATAAATCACGTTATTTTCTTACTATATTAAGATGCAAGACAGTTTGGCAACCAGATAACAAAGACAAATGAGGTGGGGTGGAGAAACACGTACGCTGCAGCAGGTCAGAACCTTCTAAGCCAGGGAGAGCTACACCAGCGCGGTCAGACGGGGCGCTGGCACCAGGCGACGCTGGGCACGGCGCAGCGCGCTCGCCAGCCAGCTCCTCGGGTGCCTGGCAGCCCTGCCAGGGCCCCTTCAACTGGAATGTCGGAAAAAGGTGCAGGGACCGTCTGGGTGCCGCTTGCTTGGACACCGCCCAGAGAGCGCATCACCGCAGCTGCAGGTCTGCTGCGCAGGGCTGGCGTAGCGGGGCTGGGAAGAACGAAGGCTTCTGGTAAGAGTCTATAGTGCAATCTGAATTAATTTGTGCCCGCAGTGTCAGTGTTAACCATTCTCCCAAGACAGTTTAAGTACAATCGTGTAGGAATTTGCCATCTCCATACAGCCATTGAGAAGTAGTGCCTATAGGGTTGGTGACTGCATCGATTCCCTCTTAAGAAACGTATCCCTTCGTGCTCTTGCAAACTACGAGTACAAAAGCACGAAGTGACAAAGCCAAGTGCTTTCGTACCTTCCGAAAGCCACTCAAGCTCTCGGGCTCTAGCAGTTAATACACCTTACGGCACAGGCAGTGCACATCATGTTCAATGCTCAGAGAAGAGCAAAACCGAATTCCACTTCCTCTTTGCCAACGTGCCAAGTTCTGACTCCAGCTGAGAAATCCAAGAGGCTGCTTTGCTCCAGACAAGCAAGTTGCAATATGTTGGTGCTTGTCAGTGCAGCTGTGTGCTTAACAAGGAAACTCCATTACAGACACAGTTAGGGAAGTTTTTTCCTATTGGAGACAGAAGAAAAAAAAGAAAAGGGTCAAGCACCAGGAGCTTCAGCTCCTCTACACGCTGCGTCGGCCCTAAGAAACCCGGCTGGTATCAGCTGTAGCTTCAACACGCATTTACCAAGTGAACATCTACTCAGCTTGAGAAGCACCACAACAGTTACCTCAAGAACAAGAGATGTAAAGATGGCATCAAGCTAACAGCCTGCTGAGACACCGTTTCTGTAAATGGAATATTTTAGAAAAATAAGTGGCAATGCTTCATTGAAATCACAGAGTTCAAATCCGCTGCTTGAAACAGCTCCTCTTACATCAGGATGGCAACAGTTGGTAACAGCACCAACTTCCTTTCAGTCTGTACAGGATTGTAGGGCTTAAGGCATCACGAGGCGCGTTCTGGTTGTTTGTTTTTTTTTAAATGAAGTCTTAAGACATAGCAAGAAGGGGGAAAACTTAAAAAGCATCTTCAAGAGATTGTTACCTCACTGCAACACACCTCCTTTATGTATCTGGCAGTGAAAACTTCAAGTCTTTGAAAAGAAAAAGACGTCATGTTCCTTTTTAATGGAACATTTTCCAATAAAAATGAAAAAAGCCACTGTACATCAGCTGCATTTGGGAGATACAACCCACGGCCAAGCGAAATGATTTGATTTCTGTCTATTGTCAGATTACTTTAAAAAGCAAGTGTGACAAACGTCCCTTGGTCACAGGCAGGAGATGACTGTCCAGGCAAGCGGGGCAGTGGCAGGAACACCCCCCCGATCAGCTGGCTCTAACACACTGATCCAGCTCAAGATACAAATAAAAGAGTTCTTTTAGTTGCTATGCTAGAGAAATTCTCCCCATATCGGTGTACTGGGGGTAGTGTCAAAACAGCCCAGGGTTTGGCACAAACCTGATCTTTTCACAACCCTTCAGGAAAGATGCTTTAAAAGCACTTCCATGATTCTCAACGCAAACAGTTTTAAAAGGAGACAAATACAGTATTTTAGAAAGAATCACAGAAGATTCAGTCCTATTTTTCTATTAAATATGGTATTTCAAGGTAGGTTTAAAAAAATAAAAAAGGAACCAGGCTCCCTGAGATTTGTCTCTCTGGTACTCGGCAACTTGTGCCTCACAGCTTCAGCCCGACACGCAGCCTGGCGGCAGAGACACGTTCTGAAGCCTTCTGCTGTATTTGGGCTTGCGCATGGGCACTAACACGAGCCGGGTTTGGACGGGGGCAATTCAGACTCTTTGCCTGTTTAAGCAGTGCAGAACCTTAAAGCTCAATACGGACCAAAGAGGTGAGTGATGCCAGGATGGTGTCTAGCGAGGGCTCGAATTCGCCCTGTCGAACACTGTGGCTGCACTGGTCGTTCACAGACCAGGTGCTTCGATATAAAGACTGTATCTTTGTAAGCAATGAGTCTCCACATACACATGAAATGTAAACTCCACCAGTGCAGACCATGGCTTTGCAACTCACTTCAAGAGAAGTTTTGTTCTGACAAGTTATCTGGACACGTGTCTACACGTCCTTAAGAGCACTTTCCAAACTTCGGCCTTTACACCTGGTAAAACCCCCAAGCCACAGACTCTCGTGTGCAGTCAGCACATACTACAGCTACTTTTCTCCAGTTCCATGGGGACACAAAGACAGATTTCTAAAAAGATTGATTTAACGCCTTTTTTTCAACTGCGACTCTGTTCTGCAAACAGCGATCCAGTTCGAATAAAACACCTCCATGCACTAACAGCCGCTTTACTTACACAGCGGTTTTCCAGTTAGATCACGCGGTGTATGGAAATCGCATGTAGTTCAATTTCCGTATCTTGGCAAACCGGAGCTGTTTCTTTCTAAAAGATAATGATGTCTGTACATTTATACGCAACAAAACCACCGAGCTGGCCTGAGTACTCAGAGAC
This sequence comes from Buceros rhinoceros silvestris, assembly GCF_000710305.1. Classification (NCBI taxonomy): domain Eukaryota; kingdom Metazoa; phylum Chordata; class Aves; order Bucerotiformes; family Bucerotidae; genus Buceros; species Buceros rhinoceros. Next base: position 13,521 of record NW_010389509.1, read on the forward strand.
CACCGTGCCCACCCTGGTCTGTTCATTTACCGTCAAAAACCTTTGGAAGATTCTTTCTTGCAAAATAATCCACAACCCCTCCTACAGCCCTTTCCGCAGAAGGCGAATCGCCCCCGAAGGACGCTGTACAAGATCGAGGCTCAAACGCTTCTGTCACATTCCCGAGCTCAGCCAGAATCCTGCCAGCAGCCCTTACCACATGGAATCCAGTTCTTACCAAAACAAAACCCACCAGTGGCTTGGGCACGTCTTCTGAAGAAGACAAGACATGAGTAAGAATCTCTAAACAAAGTCAGGAGGTTAAAATTCCAGCACAATCCTTAGACAGAAACAAGGAACCAGCTACTTGTATTCTCAACACAGCGCCGTCTGAGTGCCTCCGAACTGGAAACGCATGAAGAGCTACGACTTGAGCAGATGACGCTCGAGTCCACCGCCAGAAGCAGGGTTTTAAAGTGTTTTAAAGTGCTTCCTGGGTGCTTCAGGTTAACCCCTTGCAGTATGAGCTTCTACGTAGTGCCGTTCCAGTCATTACAAAACAATTTCAATCACTGCGGATTTCAATCAGAAGCAGTTGGTTTTTTGGCATCATCACCCTAGCAAGTTATTCTGTGTATTTCAGTGAAGCAAAGCTTTGAAAAAGGTGTCGAGAAATAGATCATTCATTTTGGGGTGTTTTAAGGGAGCAGTAAATCCTCTCCATAACGATTATTCACAGAAATTCAAAAACTTACTTTGAGATAATGGTTTGGTTTGATTTTTTTCCCCACAAAAGAAAAAAATCCCACTACATGATAAAAAATGAAATGAATGTGTATTCCTGACTATGCAGATAATGTCACAGCTAGAATCTCGTTGGCTAGTTTATGACGAGCAACAGCACCAGGGGCAAACGAAACACCAGTCCCTGCAACGGGACAAAGCCGGGTTGCCTGTATGACGCTAGGATTGACAGCAAGATTTAAAGTAAACTCATCTGGAATCCAGATCCAATGCAGGGAACAGCGGGAACAACACAGTGAAGGTACACTTAGGTGCAATTTCATGCTGGTGACTTTTTTTTTTTTTCCTCTTTTTATGCTTAGGGCAGATTTCAAACCAGGAGTTGCATATCCAGGGACAGCCCCACAGAATTCAAAACCAAAGAGACCATTAGCACATTTGTACATGAACTCACATCGACTCGGTATTTACAGATTCCAAACAAAGGTCCATGGTAACAGTTGAAGTCTTTTCACACATAAAAGCAGCTAAGCTACTACAAAGAATGCATAGCAGATCTTCCACAAGCACATAAACACGTGTTTTAAAGTGCTTCCTGGGTGCTTCAGGTTAACCCCTTGCAGTATGAGCTTCTACGTAGTGCCGTTCCAGTCATTACGAAACGATTTCAATCACTGCCCTTCGGTGCACTGTGAGTTCCAGAAAAATGACGACACCGCTGATGGCAAAGTTTCAGGTTCTACCAACATAAACATACACATTACTTAAGTTCATATGAAGTTGTCGAATACTTTGGTTTATCATAGCTCAGGATAAATATCTGACAGAACAGAATTGCACCTCTCTGCTCTTCAGGGTTTTTTCCCCTAACAAGATACCCCACAGTAAACTGACAGTATTCTTTGGTAAAAACAGGACATCTGGCCAGTTTGCACGTGCATCTATTTATTAAAATAGTCTAAAAGTGAGCAAATGCCCCTGCCATACTGTCAATTTACAGGAATAACCCTTTGTTACTCAGCGGGGAGTAACAAAAGATAAGCTTAGCAGTCAGCTATAGAACAAGCTGGAACACCTTCAGCAACCAGAACAGGGGAACCAGCACGTTCAAGAATACTTTTTTGCTTAATATTTATCCCTTCTGTTACAAAACTGGTAAAACGCTCTACGCCTGCAGACAAGTCCGTTACTCTGCGGTGACTAGAGAAACGTGATCTGATGGTGCACACGCTGTCAGGCTTCTGCTAAGCAGGTAACGAGCTCGGGAGTAGGGTGCGCTTATTGACCAACGTTCAACCGCTCCGTAGCTGTGCATTACCTGTCCTAAGAAAAGCCTCTTAAAATTCGGTTAACTGCTACGAGTTATGTGAATATATAAAAACAGAGCAGATCTATAACACTGAACACACTGTACTTTTATTAGCACAAAAAGCCAGAACAAGGCACAGCAAGCAGAAAAATACATCAATAGAAGGGTTAGTGGAGCGTACAAGAATAACGTTTATTGTACTTGCAGCCAAAATGTTCCCTACCTCACACAGGTCACTGCCATAGAGAAGGAAGTAGAAACATACTGTAGCAGCTGGTAAAGAAACTAGGGAGCACTCGAAATTGGTACAAAACGTTTAACAGGGGTCAGGGCATTCCAACAAAATTTTAGTGCAAAAATGTCCAAGACGGAACTGTTTTAAGTTCCATCTCCAATTAAATACACAAACAGAACTCAGAATCTCGTTTCCAAGTAATCTGTCGGAACTATGATCAGTGCATATCACTTTCAAACATTTTGTAAAGCGCAAATGGAAAGAGAATTACAAATAAAGTGTAACAGTACCTTTGAAACCTGACATCTACTTCAGAGGTGTCAGATTTTGTATTCGGATCATTCAGCCACTTTTAATTTTCTCTGTAAAAATATCAGACGACTTTAAATACTTAAAACATCTTTTCTCTTCACTGTTACCTTCCACTGCAAGTTACCAGCAGTCAGGCCATCAAATTCTGTTTTAGAAAAAAACAAAACGTACAAAAAAAAAAAAACCAACCCGCAACCTTTTGTCTCCTGGCAATAACCTAATCCTGGGCCCTGCCACTAAATCAGTAACTCACACTGGAAGGTATTTATCTGTCCAGGACAGTATTACTTTTGCTAACAATGCCACTTAAATCTCCAAGTGTTTAAACCAGAAGTACAGTACTGAGCAGGCAGATTCAAGTCTTCATGATTAGGAAACCTTATACTCTGAGAAAAGCATGATTCATCCATCAGCATCAAAGCCCCCCTAACCCTCCACGGACTGCTCCTACTGAGCTGCTCTTCATTAAAAGGAAAGACTCGTACTCACTACTATGTGGAAACTTGTTTGTGAGCTAAATTAGTACTTTGAGCAGTGGAAAGTTTTCAAGGAGATAATTTTTAAAAAAACTCTTCAAATATTAGCAAAACAGCTCCTCTAATAAAGCTTTTCTTTATTCGCACTACATGAATGCCCCATGGAAAATGCCTCATAGTTTCTTCATCCAATTACTACAGCTATAAAAGGGAAACTAAATATTTAGAAATTAGCAAAAATATTTTCATTAGGCCTTAATGAAAAACGTGCAGAATTGTGTCTGCTTATTGTTTCCAAGAGGCATCACGACTTAGTTGGATTAACAGCAGGCAGCATCTGACAGGATACTAACACTCAGCTTAAATAGGGTATTGCGGAAAAGCTCGACGCCGTCGGTGCGCTTGCTGCGGTTAAACCGTAACACACACAAAAAGAGCATTTTCTAGAAGCTTATTCTGATTTCTGTTCACTTGGTTTTTAGAGGCTCCCGCTCCAGCCATCGCACCCTGACTTTTTGTTTATAGTGATACTCCTTTAGAAAGTCTTGCAACATGGAGGGTAGAGGAAGGTCATCGATCCCATCGTACGTAGTGCACCTGCAGATGACTGCCCGGCAGATATACTGCAGGCTGAAGGGGAAAGTCCTGTTCAGAGACACAGTAAGCAACGGTTCGAAGAACATGCAAGAGCTCGGGTCTTTGTAGTGTTCCAGGAGCCCTGTAACAGTGGAGGAGTGAAACACGCAGGGGTCGTGGGCATCGAAACTGAAGTTGTGGTTCCACTGCTCGATGCGTGCGTGTAGCGATCGGTTGTAACGACGGAAGCTCACAGAGAAGAGGTAGTCCTCCTGCGCAGAATCCCTGAGCAAAAAAGTGCCTTCGGGTTTACCCTCCAGAAGTGCTTCTGCTTCATAGCGGTCCATCACGCCCCAGTAACACGGGTTACCTGTGATCTGAAGTAAGTCTGGCACAAGGCAATGGATGTAATCAATCTGAGTATGCACTTTCCAAGCACCCTGCCTGCTGATATGGCCGTGGCTCTCCCCGGACATCTGACGCTGCTTCTGCCTGCGTGACTGCAGACAAAGTGTTGTTGTGTCCTCTTCGGAGTCACAGTTCCCTGGAGGCATGGAGTTTTTGTCCCCGGTCAGCTCAGTCATACCGGGGGCTAACTTTGGTCCCAGTTTATACAATGGATTAACCTGTGCTGTAGCTTCAAAAGTATGTATTTGGGCATTGGGAGGGGGATCAACCCCTTCTTCGATGCTAAGTCTACGTCTCTCTCTGAGCCTGTCTTCTTCATCTTCTGTGGAAACCAAGGAAGGATCAAACGTGTCAAAAAAAGTTGAATGAGGACTCACAGGCGCTGTGTGTTGTTTAATCAGATGCCACTTCTGAGCCAGATCTGAGCCTGCAGGAAAAGGGCATTTCTCAAGCATTAGTTCAGAGAGGTGGATCTTTCTTTTGTTAGAAAACAGCGGTTTGGACTGTTTGCTGTAAGTTCGCATGGGAAAACACAGCCCAACGGTCTCTTGTAGACGCTGTCGCAGAGACCGGCTACCCACTGTCCTGTTTGAGACTGCATCCATATCGTGGACAGAGCTCACCCCATACCTTCGCTCCCTCCTCTGCAAACCACTTCGTGTTCTACCAAACCTTTTTTCCGTATCCAGGGAGCTCTGGGTTTTAGTAGAGCA
>NW_010389509.1:18386-35345 GCF_000710305.1 Buceros rhinoceros silvestris
ACCCCATGGAGCATGCCGAGAATAAGAGTCCCTTCGAGCAAGTCTAGCTCCCGTGGTGACACACGAATCATTCTCTTTCTCAATGCTTATTTCTACGATCTGAGGAATTTCTGTGACACAGTTTTGGTTCCGTCTTGCCGAATTCTTTGAAGGACTTAAACCTAATTGCAAAGCAAAGTTTTCTCTCAGAGGGCTGCTGGGTTGCTGTTGAGGCAGATCAGTTATCTGGATAGATTTCTCTTTAGCAGAGGAGCAACTATGGGAGTTCACAACCACATTTTCATTTTGGCTTCCACCCTCGTGACCGAAGAGATTCTGGCACCTGTATTTGAAATTGTTCCACATCTTTCCCACTTTATCCATGGATTACGTTATCTAAAGTCAAGAGGAGAAGAAATATTAAAATCGAAATATAGTTTAAAAAGAGGATACATCTTCAGTTATCAGTCAAGTTACAGACACAGATGACTGTTAACTGAACACACCACATTTGAAGCAGCACCCTGGTGTTTGCGTGATGATGTGGCAGTGACACGCATCACACCATTTGGATATTTAGAAAAATCACCGGGAAGAAAAGGTTCAGGAAATACACAGTCTAAAATTCTTCATCTTAGGAAGCATTTTAAGTCATATGTAACGTATGGCTTCCCGATAAGCTTCTAACAAGCAGCAGTAAAACAAATCCTGAAAAAGAACTATTCAAGTCACTCCGAACTATAAAAGCAGTTAGTGAAACCCAGCAAGAGTGCTGCAGATGTCCAGATACACCATCTAAAAGCAAAAGCTCCGGCCACAGGTCAGATGGATTAGAAAAAATAGCACAAAAAATAGAAATACAGTGGGGGGAAGCACTCAGCACTCTTAGATGAGGCAATACACAAAAGGCAAGGAAAGGCAGTAAGGTGTCAATAGAATTTTAGACTTATAAAGTCTCTGATATACCAATAAAAGCCACACACACAAAACAGCTAAAAAACCCCCACCAAAACTGCCTGGCTTTATTACTTAAGATATAACAGAATGAAAGAGCCCAAGGAGCTTTTCTATCTTTAGCAAGAGCACTTAAAAAGAAAGCAGCTCTGCAGCAGAAACACGGTGACAGTGAATCACGAAGATACAGTAAAAAGATAAAAACATTAGCGATGTGTATTCTGCAACTACTTCTTTAGAAACCACATCTGATAATTAGAACAAGACTGCCAAAAACACCGGACTGCCCTAGGACACAGAGAAACAGGCTAATTCTGTACTAGAAAAGTCAGGCAATGCCAAGCTAAATTAGATCTCATTAAGTTCTGAGAGATGTGCTAAACTTAAAGGACTAAAACATGCCATCTTATCTAATCCAGCTCTTATGGAAACTGCTCTGCCCTTTGGAAACTTGTTATTTTGAAGCCACATTCCTCTGCTGCTGCAGTTCTTTTCTGTTCACAGCTAGAAATGAATCTGAAGCAGTGGCTGAATGCACTGGGTCTCATGAACTAACGTGGATGATGAACAAGTAAGCGATACTCTAGTGATCCAGTCTAGAATTCCCGTAAGACGGAAGCACAGCTGGAAGCCCGTGACTTTATAGCAGAATCCACTGAAACTGGGGACGAGTCAGAGGTACCGCTTACACGGGAATCACGGACGGGTGACGAAGATGAGACACCTAACTGTTACAGGAATGGAAATCAAGAGGAGCAAATGCTTTTTTCCCCATCCCCTGCTCGGATACTCCATCTACACCCAATAGCGTAAAATAAAACCTTCAGAACTCCGAGCAGATGCAGGGAGGTGAGGGGAGCAGGGAAACGGGGCCTTAACAGTCGCTGGGGATTACAGGTACAAGCTACCTAGAACACGGTGCTAATGACAACCTGAGCACCACCCAGGTAGGGATTAAGCGGGGAGACACTTGCAGAGCAATGTCCTGCACAGAAGATGCTATGGAGTTCTGTGCATGTGTAAAAGTGTGTAAGTGCATGAGCAAGAAATGCCTTCCTGATCAAAAAACAGACGTTCCTAAATTTGTTATCTAGAGGTGTTTAAAATTTTTGGGAAGGGAAAAGGAAGAGAGGGTATATAACCTCCATCCCCTTGGGAAGCCAGGCTAGAAGCAGGACACATCTGCGTGACAGTGACCTGGAGCTACTTTTCTAACCAAACAAACACTACTCAGTGGTGCCTTTTATTTTAAACTTGCTCATTGTTGCTCTTCCTTTGCTCTTTCCTATTAGTCCATAATGTCTTCAGACTGTTTAGACAGGGGAAAAGTTCTCTATGCTCACCCAGAAAGCTTCAAGAACAAAGAAAAATCAAACGACACAACTCCACACCCACGAAGGCCCCACCATACTGGCTTGGCAGACTGTACTTTGGAGAAGTTCTATTTAAAAGGTTAACGACTTCTTGTCGTACTCAAGAGAATATCAACACCCTTCTTACCCAGAAAAGCATACGAGTCACTGCAGCTTGTCTTGAGAATACACCTCAACCGGAACTTGCTAGATTCCTCCTCCGAGTTGTGCGCATGATTGCTACAAAGAGAAAAACCAGTCAGTTTTCAGTTGTCAGTCTTCAGAGTATCTTTTAATTTAGATGTTTACAACTCAACATGGTATCAAAGGGATATTTTACTATTTATATCTTCAACGTGTGCTTTTTTTAAATACAATTTTACCTTTTTTTTTAATGCATATTAACATCACAAAAAGACTCACTGAACTTTTTCCTCACTCATCTACAACAAATGCTAATTGTCAAATGGAGTCCGGGGAAGGACCCTCCAATGAAGCTTTTGAGAATCGGGAGCAAAGCCGCAGCACCCAGACCGCTGCAGTGCCAGGCACAATGGGCATACTTAGGCCTGGAAAAATGGTTTCCCCACATGTTGGTCTCCAGTCCAAAGCAGCGGTGCCCAAGTTGTGGTTGGCAGCACTGTCAGATCACCTCATGCTGCCTCTCCTCCTTGTTTCCAGCTGCTACATTACATCAAAAGGCAGCTAAAAATACTCACTTTTCTAATATTACTTTTCCAGGTAAGCAACTGCTGCACTTGCCACAAGGATGTTATATGATTGTGAAGAGGAATGTGAACCATGATTCTAAAATTGGGGAAGTGGAATACAAGACAAGTTCTTTATTAAGAGTAGGTCAGCACTTCCCTAAAATAATCATCATTGTTTTTCAGAAATTCAAGAGGGATTTACTACGTGCACACCACTGTCGGAAATCTACTGTCAGAGAAGCAGTCAAAGTAAAAGCAAACAGGAGAGAATAATTTGCTTCTCCTCTCTCGAACCAAGCTCAGGACAGCAGTAGGAGTTAACAGAAAACACTGGAAATTTTTTTTTTTTTAAACAATATTCAAATACAATGCATGTTTACTGGAATAAAAAAAAAAAAAAAAAAAAAAAAAAAAAAAAAAAAACAAAAAAAAAAAAAAACACAAAACAAAAAAAACCAAAGAGTTGAACAATCACTAGGTGAATATTAAAAGTGAATATTCCTAGCCCGGATCTCCAGAGTAATGTCAGAGAAGTACTAAACATTTTTAGTTTCCGTTCACCTCTGGAAGCTCTGGAATTGCTGAAACGACGTTAAGGTTAGGCCCTGCTCCTGCTCTTGGAAGATCCCATACAGTAATTCCATACATCCTTTGCCGAGATCAGAGATGTACGCACAAAATCTTAGTACAGAACAAAGATTAAAGCAAAGTTCTTTTGCAACTTTAATGTTTATACCCATTTTTTTTCCTCATTACATTCCTAGCAAGTCCACCAGCAGCAGAGAGTAAAACCTGCTAGAATTGGTTCAGAGCAAGGCCTTAAGAGCACAAAAACGAAAGGTGACGTTGCTAGAATAAGGGCTATACAATTTTTGACAAAGCCTTCCTTCAAACATCAGGCCTCTGAAGACACACCTGCATTCCAGATCAAACCAGTAATGCTGTCTTACTGGGCATAGGTGGCAAAGGGGCTGCACTCTAACCAGCTGAACCCATTAAAAACACAGAAGAGGACGTGGAAGTTATCCTGGTATTTCATGCTTAATGGTACTTCTCTCAACTCAAAGGAGCGCTGCCAGTGGTTATTTTAGCCTAAACAGGAAATAAACGTAATCCCACCAAAATCCAAAGTGAATTCATCCATCTGTAGATTTGCTAAGAAAAAAGAAAAGTTATACCTAAACAGAAATAATGTCCTAAAACAGAAGTAATTTCCATTTGAAGAGAGATGATCTACTTCTAACTGGCGTACGTTACGCTCTTTGCACGCTTCAGTTCACCAGTGGCACGAGCTGGGCCAACACATTCGGTGCCACTGGTGCACACCACCTTGGTCACGGAGGTGGAAGTGAAAGGAAGAGACTACACTTCTATCTGGATTTTTCCTTAAGACAATTCACTTAGCAGCGATAAGACTCATTATTAAAGCCACTTGCTTCTGTTGCTGAGCAGGGTCATGTCCCGTTCGCCTGCCATAGGCTCCTGCTCCTAGGAAGGTGCTAACAAAGCTGCTCCCGAAAGCGCTCCTCAACCTTATTCAGTCAAAATGAATAAGGCTGGCAAACACCTCCTGTTTAAAGCAACCCACTTGAGGAAGGAAGAAAGGGCAACACGAAGGAGTACGAAGCAATTTCCTCCCTGCCAACACACATTCTAGAAGTAATGAATTACTACTACAGCATTTCTTAAACCAGCCTATTCCTTGCTTTTTCAGTGGAACCGTGCATTTCTCCACGCACAGAGAAAGGGGCTCACTGCAGACAGCTCGCAGAACTGACTCGGAGGGCTGAAGGAGAGCTGCTCATATTTTTTTTAAGTAGACAAGACAAAGAGGCCAAATGTTCACGAAAGCCTTATTAGGGCAGGGTACTACAGGTTTTTCCTAAGAGCCTCTGATAACTTGGAAGTGCTGGTGCAGGAGGTGGTCTGGACACCGTACAGCTGCATAGCCAACCAGCTCAAGGAACTAAAAATTCCAGTCTAAAATGAATTCTCAAAAGTCTCAATCATATACTCCAGCTGGTTTATGACTTCTCTCTAAACATTTGTGTTAAGCACAAGGGAGGAATGGATGAGGAGGGAGGAAGCAGCAGCCAAGGCAAGACTGCTTCCTTCCACAGCAGCTGCTTGGTTCTGCTCACGATACTGAGACCTCAGATGGCTACTTGGAAGAGAAATCTCAATTTAAAGCCTATATATTAATCAACAGTGGGGCTCAGGCTGCAAAGAGAGAGGTTAAGACTCTATTTAAGCTGCTGCTTTGAACTTTCTTGCTGGAAGTTCAGCCACTGAAAACATCTGCTTAAAAAATAAAATGCTGAGTTGGCTAGATGGGTCCTGCTAAAACACAAGTTTCAAGGACTTAAGCTGGCAGACTGTCAAGTCAAAGAAAAATGATATTTTGCCATTGTCCCAACCTGAAAGTAAGAAGTAATCTCCCCCCACCCCTTCAGTGCAGATTCACAGTGAACAAAAAGCACTGGTGTGCAGAGTATTAGCTTGGCCAGCTGATGTTTTGCCCATTTCTTTGCAAGCAGCTACTCATTGACAGCTCCAGTTCAAAACCACCGACCCAAGATACTTTCACAGTGAGATACATCCTTGTAGCCCCTCACTAGACTTTGGGTTACTCAAGTGTGTGTTCACATGCCAGATCGGACAATGCTGTACAGTCACCATCCATTTCTTTTCTCTTCACAAAATGTGAAATCCCTGCAACGAAAAAACATCAGTGGAAGGACAGAACATGACCACCACTCAACCAAGAGTAGACAGCTGTTTCTGAAATACTCTTTTCCCTGCACTTACACAAGTCTAGTTGACACAGTCCAACCACCATGACCAAAGCTAGTATTTCTAATGAAGTTTTGCAGAACTACAGGTAGCAAGCATAAGTTCCAGGTATTGATACAGAAATAATGCTCTACAGATCTGCCGAGAACTCCAGGTACTGGTAAATACCCATGGCAGGTGCTCTGCCAGTTCAAGAGGACAGCGCATATTCACTCCTGGTAAAGACATCCTCAAGTCATTTAGGCCGTGTCCTGATGGCCTCTCATCAGAACATGCAAATCCACACCAGGAACATTGAACAGAAGCGGTTTCTTTTAAATTACCTCCACACACTCTAAGTAGGCAACTCATAACTTCACGTTAGCATTTGAAAAAGTAACAGAAAAGGTATTAAGTCAGCAAAGTCAGGTACCTGCTGCAGAAGAGAACTCTAGGTGACTTGCTGAAATAATGCCTTCTCTCCTACTATGTTCAACGAAGCTGCCAGTACACTTTTTTTTTTTTTAAATTCACGTGAGCAGAGTAAATGGCTCCAGTCAGCTCAAACAGTTCAAGTTAGCTCCGGCAGCCCTCTCAATGGCCTCTGTGAAAGCAGCAAGTACGCTGAGAAAAAGCTATGGACCTCTCCCTGAGCAGAATTTGGTTCTACTTTTAAGAGGACTAACAACACATATCCTTCTCAATCAAGTTCTAAAACATAATTAGGTCTCAAACTGATATAAAGAGTGATCTAATGCTTATTCACATGTAATTCTTGGGAGTCCTGAGTTAAGGAAAAGCACACCCTAATAGCTATGCCTCACTGAAAGCAAAGGAAAGGGAAAGCCAAGTGGAAAAGCTGGGTCAATCACACCCCACTTCCTTGACTAGATCCGTAGAAACATCTGATTTAAGATATTTCGTAAGCAGAGCACTTCATTTAATTGTAAATTACGTATTTTGCAAATGGATAGTTCCTCTGTTCTTGCATCACTGATACCGATTTAACAGTTCCATTTCTCCTCCCTTGATACTCCACATTTTTCACGGGCTCTCGAGCCTGCTTAAGCCTCTCCCTCACCACAGTACCTTTGTCCCCAGCAGCACAAGCACCTCCTTTACACACAGAGCTCTTCTCACACACCCAGCTCCTTCCCGTGTTTCCTTTCTGTCTGATCCAGCAAAAGATCACATTCTCCAACACAAACCAACCACCTCTGAAAAAAAAAAAAAAAAAAAATTCGATAAAACCCAAGTACTACTCGTCCTGCTCTAGTGATGCACCTACAGTGGTGCCCGCACAGGGAAAAGCAGCATTGCCATTCCTGCAATTTGCAAGATTTATAAAAAAAACCAAACCACTTTTCTTTCAAATCTGAGTGAAATGGACTCAAAAGTTCCAAGATTTCTGGAAGCACAACAACTGAGAAGAGTGTCAACCTAAGCTGTGATTTCTTAGGAACTACAGTTAAAGTTTGTGCTAAACTGAAGACTAAATATTACTACAGGCATTAAAAAAAAATAATCTCTTGCACTAGGAGTTGCTCAGTTCATAGATTTCCCATTTCTGATGAAAATAAAAATCCCACTGAGGTTTTATGGATAGCATCTGTAATTTTTGTTCATTGCTAACACTACTGGAGTGAAGCAAGAGTTTACATGTACGTAAAAGACAAGTAAACTCGGGAAAATTCCACAACTAAAAATGAGCTACTTGTTGTAGCAACAGAAATTACTTGAAATCTTTAAAACTATGAAACATTTAATTAGAATTTATAGTACCACTATATTAATGGATGACCCATAAATCGGTCAAACTCTTGTGCCACTGCAATACTGAAGAGATTAAACTTGAAGCTACCGGGGAGAAAACTGCTGGCCCAGCCTGAGCTCTTACCCAGCTCTGCTCTACGTCAAGTAGAAGGTGGACAGTGGTCTGGGCAGCTCTGACAGCATCCGCAGATTTGTAACGGGACCTTCACAACAACTTGGCTCCCAACTGACCTTCTTCCATGCCAGAAGTTTGACAAGTAAAACTCACTAATGATAGCACCACTGGCAATCTTAGATCAGTTCCTGTAGAAAATAGGTTTCCATAAAATAAAGGCATCCGAGTAACTGTGGAATGAGACCAGAGGATTTAACCTGCAAAATATTTGGCAAGCAAGGAGTTAAAATCCTGCCTAAGACTACCCCACAGCTGCTGTCAGCAGTCAGGCTTGTCAAGAGAAGCTCTAGGCTGCCTTGACAAGACTAATTGGCAGTGAACACCCAGTTCCCCAGGCTGGGCTGGGTGGGGAAAACCATATAAACCCTGCGAAGGAGGAGGAGAAGCTGGAAGGCTGCCGGTCTGTTCAGTGTTTTCACTTGGATCCACAGGCAACTTTACCCCAGGCTATATTATATACCCAGTCAGAGCTACTGGAAATGGTTTTCCACAACCTTCCAGCTGAAAGGAACCCAGGCTTGATGGTTCTGTGCTGGTGAGCTCTGACAGCGAGCACCCACCAAGCTTCGCAGTGCAGGGTCACACTGTGGCACAGCCCACCGCAACATCAACACTGTGATTACACCGTTGCGGAACGCAGATTTTGGGTTTCAAAGGCTACCAAAAATTAACTTAAAGGCATTACTATAACTTGAAAATTACAGATGAATACAACAGAAAAATAAAACCTGAGACTGTCCTGGATATTCTGTACACTGGCCGTGCTCAGCATGTGCAGTGGCAGCGGATGATACACAACAGATCACAGACGTCTTTAAAGAAAGGGGAATGAAGGTAAAACCCCCCGACGTTCTGGAAACCCTCTGAACGCAGGCTGCACAACAGACTGATGTGGGGCTTCCAGAAGCGTCAAAAGACTTAGAACATATTTTGACCTCTACTAGGAACAATGATTTCAGTGAATTTGAAGCATTCTAAAACTCTGCTCTTTGGGTGCTTTTCTGAAATATTAAAACTCAAGTAAAAAATGTAAAGCATTAGCCTTGCAGGTTCAGCCCCTGAGACACAGAGGTTTTTCTTAGGAGTAAGAGGAAAAAACACATCAGTTTGTTAGCTTAGCAGAGTTTTATTGAACCAACCAGTGTCTGATTATATACACACAAATTAATATATATAAAAAAATATATACGACATCAATATACTTCAGATTTTTTTGTACAAGCCAGTTTAAGTATAAATATTGAAAAGTCAGAACTAAATTTGTTTAAAGCCAAGTGACTTCATCTATATTCCTGCCAAGGGTCATGTTTTAGGCGTTTCAGTTTTAGCTTGCTAGTCAAGAATTCCAGCAACGTCCAGTAGCAGGAATATTTCCATAATTTAAATAACTGGAGATTTAGAAGTGTTAAAAGGCAAAGTCAGTATGAAAGACATTTCAGAAAGCGTTAACACTGAATTAGGGTGTCTGTGAAAACAGGAGATAGTCATGGAACTGCTTGAGAGTCAAAGCGCCAGTATCACCAGAACAAATTCACCCAAGAGTAAGCTGCTCTGGTTTTCATTGCACCGTTCCTTCAACTGACAGCGACGTTAAACAGCACTAATACGAAGATCCTTCAGCAATCTTCAAAAATAAAAGGCTTGGGGTAATGAGATTATAAATGACTACATCCAGACTTACTGCTCTAACAATAATAAAACTGCTTCTCGGAGCGACAGCACAGGCCGGGGTCCAGCTCTTGGCAATACCTGCTCTCTTTCTGCATTCTGCACCTCTACACAAAGACTAATGAGCACATTTAGCGGATCTCTGGGTCTCTACTCATGATCAAAGTGCCTTCCGTGTTCTTAAATTTTAAAAAAGTACCACTTTCCTTGTGCCACGCAGAACAGGAATGTCCATGATTCAAAACACAGTGGCAGGATTTACCATAAAAGCTTCAAGCAAAACATGTAACTCATCACTTCAAAAACACAGGACTATGACTACAGGCACAGGACACGCATTAGAGAGACTCCACAGGCACCGGTATGAAAATCCGGTCTGTCTTCAAAATCTTCTCAAAATAAAACGCAGAATGCTTTGCCTTTTGATGTGGTCTATCTAATCCTAAAGCTGACTCCAGTTTTCACTAAGGGTTGCACCAAGATCTAGTCCTAGACCACTCCTCTTAATTCCTACTAATCGACAATTAATGCCTATCTAGAAAAGGCATCTTACTAACCTGGGAAACCACTCCAACACCCCCCCACGACAGCTCCTTCAGTACTGGAAAGTCGCTGAGTATCTGGAGGCTCCTGCCCCGTACAGTTAAGTGTAAGCTGCAGGCGCCATAACCATGCTAACAGGAGAAACTATTAACACGAGAATACAAGAACTATTCCTCTTAATTTTTTTCAAAATGACAGCTCAACCGTTACTCAAAATACCAGACAATCCACATCGACATTTTCAAGCAGACAGGAACAATTTGTTCAATAAATGACTTTAGGAAGCTATGATCCTTCAGTATCCTCCATGATGAAAACAAATTTATTCTTGATGTAGAAGTTTCCTCAATTTATCATTAGGAGACACGCAACAGTTTCCACGTCCAGCTACTGTCACATAGCGGCCAAGAGCTCCTGATGGAAAACACACGCAGGGATCACAAGAGTGAGAACCTGGATGAAAACTAAGTTTTCCTGAGGTACCCATGACTGGCCACAGCTTGAGTAGCCCCAAACCATCAGGTAAAGCCAAAGGGTCTGAATAACTAAACCCAGTTGTGCAAATTCACAGATCACTCAAACTCTTCTGCTATAGACTGGCAGGAGTCTACCAGAAGGAGAGGGAAATGAGGGAACGCTGTGTAGCGTTTGAGTGTACACAAGGCTGCAGATTTCTGACAGCAGCGCTGGCACCAGGGGCACAGAGGACTAACCTGTAGGTAACAAAATCCATTGTGATTTGACACAAAAAAAAAAAAAAAAAAAAAATAGCGCTGGCACCAGGGGCACAGAGGACTAACCTGTAGGTAACAAAACCATTGTGATTTGACAAAAAAAAAAAAAAAAAAAAAGATTTATCTTCAGAGTTCTGAGAAGCAGCCAGACCGGAACATCTTTCAGCAAAACCTGCGTCTTAAAGCTTGAACTAGCCACCTCTAGAGGAGCAGAGAAATTCAGCCTACCTGGTGGGCTTGAAGGCTGCTTCCCAACAAGAGGGACATGCCTTTGGAAACGACACTTTTAAATTTATTACCAGCACCTAATGTCTCCTGTTATCTGTTTCCCAGGCTGTGTTCAGAGGTTGTTCGTCACTCTGCTAACTCTTCCAAGCTGTCCTGGACATCCTATTTAACTTCAAATCATACATAAATAAGAACAGAAACAGCCACGGCCACTAACCCTTTAAGTCCAGTTACCATCGCTCAGCTTCCACTCTGGGTGATTTAAAGCTATCTGGAGTATCACGAGAAGAGCAGTACACACAGCCAGCCTAAAATCGGAACACCTTTGTAGCTACACCTGGTCCAAAGTTAGACCTTTGTCTGAATACTGGTGGTGTATTGCAGAGGTGGTTTTTAGTCTCTTTTATAGACTAGAATAGACTATTTCAGTCGGAAGGGACCTAGAGCACTCCTCTAGTTCAGCTGCCAGACTGACTCAAGGGCTGACCACAAGTTAAGCCACGTTGTTAAGGGCATTGTCCAAATGCTTCTTAACCACTGACGGGCTTGGGGCATGGTCCACCTCTCCAGGAAGCCTGTTCCAGTGCCTGACTGCCCTCTCGGTAAGGAAATGCTTCCTAATGCCCAGTCTGAACCTGCCCTGGTGCAGCTTTGAACCATTCCCATACGTCCTGTCCCTGGATCTCGGGAAGGAGAGATCAGCACCTCCCTCTCCACGACCCCTCCTCGGGAAGCTGTAGGGAGCGATGAGGTCACTCAGCCTCCTTATGTCCAAGCCAGACAAGCTGAAATGCTGCCTTGGATGTTGAAGTACAATCACTTCCCATTAGAGCTAAAAACATGATTCAACTCCAAAATTACTAAAATGATTATATAATACACATGTAAAGTGAAACCAGTAGGAAGCAAGGATGCGAAGCTCTGGATTCACCTGTGCTTAGGGGATTTGCAAATGGTGCTGCGTTGGTGGGCCCACCTAGCAAGATTTGGTAGTGCAGGTAGCTTTGTATATTGACTGTTTTCCCCAATTTGGCTTTCACCACCATCCCAAATCAAAGACCAGAATTTTTGCTGATGTAGCTGTACCTGTAACACCACTGTGGCTCCTTTCATAAAGGAAAAGTGCAGACTGAGCATGAGGAAAACTTACGATGATTAACAGAAGCACAGAACTAAAATATGCCTCAGAAGAGAGGCATCAGCTGAATACTGTCACACACTCTCCAGTGCCTGAAGAATGTCACCCTGCTGCTGAGGAGCACCATCGTCTCCTCGGCCCCTCCAGGACACTAAAGAAATGAGCTTAAACTAGTGAGGCAGAAGAGAAGAAATTCCGTGAGCTATGTCATCCATGATGTCAGCATATCCTTCAACCAACAACTGTTAACTTACTCCAAACTCAGAAGAAGTTGAAAATGAAGACAGGGCACCTTGCTATGGAGAGGACAGCCTTGCTGTTGGCAGGAAGCTTGGAGGCAGCAGGCTTTAAAAAGGACTCGTTTCTAAGAGTGAAAATTAAAAAGCCTCCACAAAATCGCTGTCTATTTTACAAGTAAGCTGTACCCCAGTAACTTCCTCACAGAATTAAATCGTGTCCTTGAGCAACACCTCACTCTAGAACTATAAATCACCTAGGTAACAGACTTCTGCAAACCTTCCTAGCACCTACTCCTATGTTTGCCTTTGGCAGAAAAAAGTTTGACTCATTTTTATGTTCAATTAATCCACAGTCTCATTCTTCATAGAAAGACTGCTGGAAAAACTCAGCTTGCTGGAAACAGTAACTGTAATTACCGACCCTCTTCGAGTCGGCCAAAGTTAAATTGCAAAGTAGATTTTTTGGCATTAGAGCTATAACTTCATGGCACAAAGAAGAGCAAGTCTGAATAACAGAAGAAACTAAGCCCAGCGTTTGTGAGAACTCAGAAAATGAGACAAGCGATGAATTTACAGGAAAAAAAAAATTGAGAACGGACCCCGAACAAGATGAGCCTCTTTCTGGATTTGCACTGCATAACAACAGAGGCCAAACAAAGCATTAAAATATCTTAAAAGAGGAGTACAATTTATCACACCATAATAATGAACAAATTTTAAGCCAGTTCTACAGCATTTTACCTTCCTACAGAACAATATTCTCTTTTCCCCACAATTTTCAGGTTTGTTTTACTGACTGCACTCTGGGGTTATGAGGAAAGAAAAAAAATAATCTTAGTGCCTCCGTATTTCTGAGGAAAACAGGAAACACCACTGTGGGTGTCCCACTTGTGTGAAATGGTACACGTCCCGTTTGCTGAAGGTTCTCTGGCCCTGTTAGAGGCTTTAAAGCAAGCCCAGGGATGCCCCTGTCGGCCATCCACAGATCCACGGTTAGTACAGCGTGGTAACTGAACTCGCTCTTACGGGACAAAATCGATTCATCTCTCGTATTTGACAACAGTTTAAAAATATTTTAGAACTTGTGGGCTATGAAGATCTTTTGCAGTCTTTGTTTCTGCTGCTACACAGTCAAAAAAAGGAATTATTTGCATAACTAAAACAAAACATGATTTCATAACATGGTAATTTTAATGCCTATAAGCAAGAACTTCCAGGACTAAGACCAAACTCATTTATATCTTAAGAACAGTTTACAAAATAGGTGTATCTGCAAATCCTCAACTTATCTATTGCCATCTCTAAAGCTCAGGAAGAATATTTTCTACCCAAATAGGCCATTGCTGAAAACAGGGCTGTAAGGTCCCTCTGGAGCTCACCACCAACAAGGATTTTAAAACATCAGTTAAACACAGACAGCCTCAACAAGACAACTGAGGATACAGTGCTACGCTCATTTTTTCCATTCTTAGAATTCTGATAAAAACTAATTGGAAAAAAACCCCAACCAAATAGCACAAAATAATAAAACAAAAACCACAGCAGCAATCAACAGATGTGTGGAAGGGGCAAACCGAACAACGCAAGGAGATTTCAAGCTTTCAGAGCACTTCAGAGTCAGCCCCTAGAAGCCGGCTTCCAGCCTTAGTCCTGGAAGCAAACAAAGTTTAATCAACAGAAGCTCAGTTTTGCCTGAATTAGATACACTTCTATGGTCTACAATAGAACAAGATGTTTTTCCAAAGCCACCTGAATCTAAGTCCAAGCCTTCACCTAAAATACAAGATGATGACTACTTTTTCAGGCACTAATTACTCTGCTGCTCTGGCCCTTAAGGCCCTCAGCCTCGTTTATTCCGATCATGACTGTTAGGCAAACAGCAAAATAGAAAACTTGTTCCAGGCAGTGACCATCAGCCATCTACATAAGCAACTCTGAGCTCCAGATGAGCATAATTAGGTGATAGTTGTGAATCTTAACCACATTCCTTCTGATAAAAGCACTGAAAATCCTTTAACAGACGCTTCGCTTCCGAAGGGGTTTGGGAGAACACAACCACGTCGCACACACGTAAGCACTAACAGTTCTACTGACAAACCCACCAAATCCTCTGACAGATGCTTCAGAGCCCAAAGAACTTGAGAGAACAAAATCTTGTCATCTGCACCTGAGAACCAGGTCAACCCAGATTCTTGAAGCAAAGCAGTTCTCTTCTTACAGCACAACTGTCTGAGCATTATAAAAATTAAAACTTCCAACAGATTCCCAAATACTCTCTTTTTCAGTTCCAGCAAAGGGAAACAGTGAATCAACAGGTCAATCTGAAAGACTCCTTTTATTTATACAAACTAACTTTGCTAGAATGCAATTCAATGGGCAATAAAACCATCTCTATTAACTACCGGGCAGGTTTACTGCACGTGCAAACACCAGAGGAGACCAGAACGGAAGCTATTTTGGAATTGTCCTGCCAGAGGACTGCTAAGTTTCCTTTATAATAAAGAACAGAAAAGAATTTTCATCCTCAAACTGAACAGGACTTAGAAAATCAGTATTTCTACCATACTACCACTGCATAATACGTTAAACTTCCGGAGTAAATGTACATCTTCTCACAAAGTCCCTTTCAAACATTCCCTTCTACAGATACCAAGCCATCAAAAGAAACCAACAACGGCGTATCCAAGACAGGACAGAACGCTGTCCACAGCCGAACCAGGCTATAAACTAATCATGCCGGCGCGTACACACAGGCAGATGATGCCCTCCTGAAACCCTGCGATGGGATGTACCGGCGGAGTAGCCCAGACCATCAAAGGGTACTCCCAGCGAAAACCCACCTGGCCAATAGCTGCTGCTCGGCAGAGAATACTCAAATGCGTGAACTCTTTATTAACACATCCCTGACAGCCTCTCCCAGAGCCAGTACTCTGCAGCTCAGGGCCTTAAACACAGAGGTAGTACCTCTGCATTCTCCAAGACCATATTAGCAGACATTTTCATCTCATAATCTCAACTGAAAATATTACATATCGTGTGCCTTACATCTCTAAGAACCAGAGGTCCTGTTGCCAACTTCCTGCTTCCATAAATAAGGCGTCAGCATCTTAAGGACAATGATTGTGAGGAACCTCTTCAGCAGACAAACCACATACGTTTTTGAAGATAAAGCCGGTCTGATACTGAAACTTTAAATCAAATTTATATCCAAATCTATCCAGCATGGTGACAACCTGCATTAAGGCCTTGACTTACTCTTAATGAATAAAAACAAATCAAAATCAAAGCAGATCCTGTTTGTTGCCAAAGTTTTAATGAATGTCAAACGTCCAAATGAGGGAAGCCACTGGTGAGAACTTGCAGAAATGCCCAGGGAGCTCTCCTGGATTCAGGAGACTTCTCTTACATTAAGGGCGTGGCCAGATTATACGGACAGGAGAGAGAACCAGTCACTGCAGTCTGAAGGGACACGACCACCCCTCTGCACCTCCTCGCGCCATCACAGCCCGCTCTTAGGCCAGTGTTGGCACTCTGAGTTGGTCTCCCTCAAAATGCCGTTATCGACTAACCCAGAAGAGGAGAAGAAAGGGGAACATCATGGATTAAACAAACTGGTTGAATGAAAATGGAGAAACTGTTGGAATCTGGGGGTTCCAAACACAATAACTCAGGTATAACTGAGGACGGGTCAGACAGGAGCTTTAGGAACGGCAATCCCAGCAAGAGAACATTGACAGCACCTCTCCTGGATCTCGAGTGATCGAAGCGGCCCAGCCTATACACTACTTCTGAAAACAGGTGAGGAAAACCAATCATTTCAATGTTAACCAAGCCAGGCACCCATCCCTGGGAGCGACAGCCTCCCTGAGTCCCTTAGTGTTAATAATTTTACCACCACAGCTGTTGGACAGCTTAAAAAACACATAGTTGGTGTCCTCTTCCAAGTCATGAGTATGACCAATGAATGAGAAATGAGGTCCATGAAGTCTAAAATACTCCAAGATGCAAGTGAATAGAAATTTTAACTTATTGAGGAAGTTTTAAATAAAAGATGCACTTGATAAAATCGTTGGTTTAATTACTCCAGCACATCAGAAGTAATAAACTACAACCCAATTTTGAAAATGCTAGTTGTATATTCAATTGAATTCCACTTTCTATACAAGCGAAGTTTAGCATGTTTTAAAAAACCAGTATGTAGTTCACCATTCCCCAACAGAAATGTGAAAATTAAAGATCTAAGAAAGTAAAGCACCAGCTAAGCAGCATGTTTAATCAAATCTATCACACATAGACTCCAGTCAATTGAAGATTAAAGATAATTTGCAGTCTAAAATTAATTTACTTTATCCATATGCTACTTCAAAAGAATAAGAGACCTCTTATTGCACTAGTGGAATGATTAAAATACTTCCTTCTTCACAGAGGCCAAACGTCTTTTGCAGAGCTCTTACAAAGTTCAGTAATGGGTACTTTTTCCGTAAGCGAGTCAGTCAATAAATCAGACCCTGCTGCACCGGCGTTACTGCAAACCCAAACCCCTGCGGTACAGGGGCAGGGTATACAGTGAGGCGTAAAAGCAGGAGGACCAAATCAGAGAGAACACAAGGTGTCAGAAGGGAGAGACACGGTGGGGATCAGGTCTGGTGTTCAGGTTCTCCAAGAGACAGGGTACTTGCAGGTCTGCCCTGCTG
>NW_010389509.1:35468-39515 GCF_000710305.1 Buceros rhinoceros silvestris
CTGAACACGTTCACCCTCAGCCAGCCAAGTGCCATGAAGAAAATGAAGCCAAACAGGCATAAGCAATCCCTGTGTTTGTGTTCAAGGCCAAATATTCCAAGAGATTAGCTCAATCAGTTTATATCACAGTCTGGATCAAGCCCAATTCATTCAACTGCAGTCCTTTACTCCTTTGATTCTTTGACTGCCACAGTGACCCAAACTTCCACGAGAAAGGTTTAAGTAACTCGGCTGGTAACTGAGTACATAATCAAGAGCTTTCCAGCTAGCCAGGAACCCACCGTATATGGCTACATACAGAAAATATTTCAGAGTCCTCAAGAAGTATTACTTATCCAGGCAGCCTCCGTCTCCCCCTCCTCCTTCCCCCAATCTTTCAAAGATAGGCTTTAAAAGTTTTGCAGCTGTCCAACATTAAGGCTGAAGAATTTAACAACTACGGCTGGGTAAAAGCGCAGGGTGAAAAGCAAATACCACGTTATCCAGGAATTCAGGACCTGTTACACATCCAGAAGAGGTTCCTGACTGCAAACTTCCTGAACAACATCTGGATAAGGTCCCGAGAGCAGGTAAACCTGTAAAAATATTCCTTCTTCCTTCCAGACAATTCTTCAAAGGTGTTTCTGCCATATAAACCAGTGCAGACTATGCAGAACCACACCGAGTTTTAGCCAACCTCTCTCACAGCCAAAAATACCAACCACCACCACTGCACACATTTTCTGACGGAGATTTTCAGGAGGTCTGCATAATCTTCTAACTACGAAGTTAGTGAGCCATTTCATATTTCCTGAAACTAAACTGCACATTAGATGATTCACCAATTAGTGTATTCATGAAGCTTTAAAAAGCAATCAAAATTTCATTTTTGTTGAAAAATTTAACGGAGATGTCCAGCTGTATGCATGGGGAGAGCATGTGGGCTTCTCTCCTTTATTTAACTTCACTAACAGCTCTGTTAGCTGGTGAAAAATATTCAGTGTGTCAGAGTTAATTTATAGAGCTGACAAAGTAGAAGGGCTCCAGAAGGTATAGCATACATTTACTAAACTAAATACAATATTTTAACTGGATATAGCCCCAAGATTAAAAAAAGCTGTCCAACAACCACACCACACAAACACGTATTGTTTCAGGGCACTTCTTATTTACTGGAGCAACCGTGTGTTTGTGTCAAACTAAGGCAGAGGTCCACAATATCAGGAAAGCTGATAATCCTCCTGGCCCCAAACCCCATCAATCAAAACGCTTCTTTTTTAAACTAGGTAGACGTCTTTAGAAGGCAGCCACCAAGGCTGGACAGAGGGGAGGCACTGCGTATTGCTCAACACAACCAAACCCTGTGGTTTCGCGAAGCCTCTGGGGATAAACCCCACAACAGAACCCCAAGCGCTAACCTCTCCTTAAGGTTTAGGACACCACTAAGCGCAGCTCCTGGGGAAACGGAAGGCAAGGAAGCCAGCCTAAACCAGACAGCTACTCCAGAATTACCGACCCAGCCAGCCGGTGCCAGCAGTTTGGAACCTTTTGGTTCCTTTTTGGGAGGAACTTTGGGAGTCTGTGATGAACTCTTCATGTAAAGCTCCTCCTTTCATTCTACAAAGTCAGGAATGCACATTTTGGTGAAGAAAAGGGGATCCCATTTAGACAATACATTTGTTTTCACTGTTTGTAGCAGTAAATGAAACATCATCACTTTCAATCTCAATAGATAAACCTACTGTATGAAAGTGACCTGGAGACATCTGAATCCCATGAAGCATCTTCCAAAAATGAAGCTTTCTATTCAACAGGCTCTCACAGGACAAGGTGGGTTCCAGCAGCCAACAGCAATCATCACCAGCCTTTGATCAGACTAAAATACATCTCCTACTGCACTTTAAACTGAATGAGGCCAGAAAAAGACATGCTACATTATACCATCCTGGGTTGTTAGTCTGCCAGGGAAACACAGGAACTGCCACATCAGGCTCAATGAAGAGCCGTCTCTCTAGAACCCTGCTGCAGGTTCCACACATTTCAAAGGTTATAAAACCCCTTCTAATAGAAGGGAGCCGATTTCCAACCCTGTCCCTCTGCCCTCTCTTTCTTAGATGTGCCTGGTCCACTGGAGTATCTTGGTTTACAGACTGACACCGGAATAAACTAAGGGGTTGTTAATGGGAAACTTGCTGCCTTTCCACCTCATCAGCTGGGGTTATGTTTGGGCTGAGGGCTGCGGGGCATCTTCAGCGTATCTTGGTTTACAGACTGACACCGGAATAAACTAAGGGGTTGTTAATGGGAAACTTGCTGCCTTTCCACCTCATCAGCTGGGGTTATGTTTGGGCTGAGGGCTGCGGGGCATATTAAGCAGGAAAAGTTTAATGGCACAAACGAGCACGACCTCAAGACTTCTGCGGATGTAACACAACTGAGCTACCAACCTGCCCTAATGTCACCTGTGCACACAGTGGCCCGGGAGAGACTTGAACTCGGAAGACAGGTTAGGAGATTAAGTGAGTAAAGCAAACGGCGCTTGGGGGCTGTGATGAACTCCACGGGCGCTGCCGAGTGACACAGCCCCAACTTCCGTCCCTGCAATGGGCTTACGAAAGGACATTCCATCCCGCTCAATAATGCCCTGGACTCAAAACGTCTGGCGCCCATCTCTGTGTTGCACAAACGCTTGTGTGGGGTGGAATGGGACTAAAAAGTCTCTTTTGTAAGAGCGCTCTATCTTGGAGCAGCCTCCCTGAACTGAAGTTAACCCGGTTTACATGAAAGGAAACCAGGAATTAAACCTTCACTGAATAATCCCCTTAATAAGAATAAAAGCACTTCTAGAAAGGCATGTGAAGACACTGAATCTGTGAAGACGTTCACACTAAAGGGTCAACAATCTCCTTCCAATATTGGGTCTTAACTCATAAGATATTTCTAAAATCACTGAAGTGAAGCTACTCTAAAGGTACATTTTAAAAGATAATGCACTTAAAACCTAGTAAAATATTCACTCTGGTACTTGCAGCCTCAGAGGACCTTTTTTTGCCATTCACCCAGAAGGGGAAAAAAAAAGTGTCCTCAAAAGCAATTGCTCATCTCTAAGAGAGTTTTAAGTTTAAAAAATATAACTACACAAAAGATGCGAAAATAAAGTAAAAACTCAAGACAACAGAATACTCAAATATATTTGACGTGTTTAGCCATGAAAATACAATTTCGTCTTCTGCACTGTTTTAAATGCTTTAGAGCCAGGAAAAGAACCACTCAAGATTTTCACCCTCATCTTGATATCCAGCGCACGTACTCCATTCACCTGTCTCCCGCAGGAGGCAGATCAATTTATACTGACACCCAGTCAACTTCTGCGCAAATTTATGGACCACCTTTATCTTGACAGAAGGTTCTAAGTATGCAAGTGTTAGCAGTACTCTCTATTCACATCATCACCCTGCAAAGGGCTCGCTTGGGCCACAGCTATCCCCAAAATATCCTCCTGTTACCGGAGCATACTGCACCATAAAGCACTCCCGAAGCGGCTGCAATCCCTGCGAGAAAAGCCACACCTTCACCAAACTCAGCAAACCATCCTGGAAACAGCTTCGGTGGACAGCACCGTGCTTGTCACCGGAGGGTGGTGTGGCACGGCCAGGGATCACACCTCCCGCGATGGGACACGGTCCCCATTTGATCATCAGCATAAAATCTACAGCTTACAGTCACAGAAACGCTGCGGGCAACTCCGACAAGCTTTAGAGAGGACAGGGAGGGGGAAAAAATAAGAAACAAAGCGAGCAGCATTCTGTAAGCAGGGAGGCAACAGCAGCGAAGTACTGTCCGCGCTGCGGTGGTCAGGACCCCCCTCAGACGGGCGACACAAACCCACCGGGGCTGACACGTGTGCCACGGGAGCAACCTGGTGCGGTTCCGTGCAGGTACTGGATTTCTAAGTTAACCACGGCAGAAATAACATGATTTACGGCTTCCGCAATTCCAAGAAACCATTCGTAACTTTGAATTAGATGCATGGGGAAGGCGACTTCCAAACTTCTGCGAGTGCTCATG
>NW_010389510.1:0-4101 GCF_000710305.1 Buceros rhinoceros silvestris
ACCAGGAAGTTTAGCTCAAACTGGGACACCAACCAAAACCCCACAACACACACATTTCCATGTTTTCTGGACCACTACATGGATCCTTAACTTTTAAATTATAATTGAATTTTGTGTTCAGGCAAGCATGTTGTTTTGTATTTGCTGCACTCTCCTCTTGGTTGCTGCGGGAGAGGCAGGAACAGTGGGAAGAAGTGAGGACAGAGGTTTCTCTTTGGTTGGTGATCATTGGTGATCTTCAACTGTCTGCTGCTTTCTTGCCATAAGTCCTTTGGTACAAAGTAGGAACCTACGAAAACGAGGAAAGATCTGAATGCTTTTACAAGAATTTGAGGAAGTAACCAGTGCTGCAGGGCAAAATGTTTCTGTATTTTGAGTGACAGAGGAGAGAAACAGTACTTTTCTGACTGACTTCTAGCACCTTAGAAGCCAGATTTTTCAATCACTATAAATGAGTATTGTTTTCTTGCTTGGGTTAAAGTTATATAACTGAAAGCAGCTAAGGATGAGGTCATGTGCTGACAGAATTTCAACTTAAAAAAAATGGTTTATCTTGAAACTTACTGAAATTGTGAAATTTTCAGAGATTTTTAATAGTTTTTTGCCATTCTGAACTACTTGGTGCAGCAAATAAATGTGACACAAACCACAAAGTGCTAAATTGTAGAAAGTGAATATTTTTATAATTTCTGGTTTGGTTTTTTTTTTCCTTTCAGGAAAATCTGATGAACCAAATTGTGATTGTGACCAGTTTCATTGCGCTAATGGGAAGTGCATTCCAGAAAGCTGGAAATGTAATAATATGAATGAATGTGGAGACAACTCAGATGAAGAGATCTGTGCCAAAGCTAATTCTCCAACAGCTGCTTCCTTTCAACCTTGTACTGACAATCGGTTCCGGTGTCTTTCTCGCTTCACCAAGCTTTACACTTGCCTTCCAGAATCCTTAAAATGTGATGGTAACATTGATTGTCTTGACCTAGTAGACGAAATAGACTGTGATGTGCCAACATGTGGGCAGAAGTTAAATTACTTTTATGGTACTTTCAATTCTCCCAACTATCCTGACTTCTATCCTCCTGGAAGCAACTGCACCTGGCTGATAGACACTGGTGACCATCGCAAAGTAATTTTGCGATTCACAGATTTTAAACTTGATGGTACAGGTTATGGAGACTATGTCAAAATATATGATGGATTAGAGGAGAATCCACGGAGGCTGCTGCGTGTGCTAACAGCATTTGACTCTCATGCGCCCCTCACAGTTGTTTCATCCTCAGGACAGATCAGAGTACATTTTTGTGCTGACAAAGTGAACGCTGCAAGAGGATTCAATGCCACCTATCAAGTAGATGGCTTCTGTTTGCCCTGGGAAATCCCATGCGGTGGAAACTGGGGCTGCTACACAGAGCAGCAACGCTGTGATGGGTACTGGCACTGTCCAAATGGGAGGGATGAAACCAACTGTACCATGTGCCAAAGAGATGAGTTTCCTTGCTCTCGAAATGGTGTTTGCTATCCTCGTTCAGATCGCTGCAACTACCAGAATCATTGCCCTAATGGTTCAGATGAAAAAAATTGTTTCTTTTGTCAGCCAGGAAATTTTCATTGTAAAAATAACCGCTGTGTGTTTGAGAGTTGGGTTTGTGATTCTCAAGATGACTGTGGTGATGGCAGTGATGAAGAGAATTGCCCAGTCATTGTGCCCACCAGAGTAATAACTGCAGCCGTCATTGGGAGTCTTATCTGTGGATTGCTGCTTGTCATTGCACTGGGATGTACTTGTAAATTGTACTCACTAAGGATGTTTGAGCGAAGGTAAGTAGAACAGAACTTACATTTTAAAGTATTTTCGTATCTTGTATTGTTATACTTGAAATATTTTTATTGACATACAATTTCTGTTGCATGATTTCTGAAGGCATTGTTCCTTCTTCTTCTTTGACAGTGAAAAGAGTTTAGTTAAAAGCGTGTAGAAGTATTCTGATCACTCAACTGAGGGTAGAGCTTTCAGATGTTGCTACCAAAAAGGAAGTGTGGAAAAGCTGTTTCTCTACAATTAAATATCTGAAGTCTGTATTTAACAACATGTATATTCTATTGTAGTCTATCTTATACCAGGATTACACGTTCTTCAGTTTTCATAACATAAGCATCTCTTACGTGACCTTTTATATTTAGCCCGTTTTTTGGGAAGTTTATTGTTGTGCTGATTTTGTTGTTCTTGTCTCAGCTGGACAGAGCCATAGGAGTAACTGCAGGGACTTACCGTATATTCTTTGTTCTTTGTCAATTAAGCTTCAATTAAACTAGTAAAACTTCACCTCCTGATATTTTTTCAGATTACAATAGTCTGATATAGTTTTAAGTATTATATATATACATGTATAATAGTCTTACTTATGATGAAATTTGTTTTCTCTTTGAAAGATCATTTGAAACTCATTTGTCAAGAGTTGAGGCTGAACTGTTAAGAAGAGAAGCTCCTCCATCCTACGGACAGTTAATTGCCCAGGGTTTGATTCCACCAGTTGAAGATTTTCCTGTTTGTTCACCAAATCAGGTAAGATTCCAAAATAGCAGGCAGACCACTTATATTTTAAGGACACTGAAATAAAGATACATTTAACTTTTACCTGCATTTTCTTTTTTTATAGCATTTCCTTTTCTTTCTTTCAGGCCACTACTAT
Organism: Buceros rhinoceros silvestris; assembly: GCF_000710305.1. Lineage (NCBI taxonomy): Eukaryota > Metazoa > Chordata > Aves > Bucerotiformes > Bucerotidae > Buceros > Buceros rhinoceros. The sequence goes on from NW_010389510.1 coordinate 2,691, forward strand.
TATACTAAGGTTTAGCCATAGGACAAAATCATGACATGGTAGCACCACACAATTTTCTTTTTAGGCTTTTTTTTTCTTGTTAACAAATGCCAGTAATGCACACTACAGAATCCCTCTTGAATGAAAAGTAATAGATTAGTAGATCTAATTGTACACTCTGTATTGATGTTGGATAAGTTAAGATTGCAAGCTAGCACTTCAAAATTTGGAAAAGATTTGGCTTTCCATTATAATGCTTTTTTTGTGAAATAGAAGAAAAGTTTCAGTCTAGGAATCCTGCCGTGGCGCTGTATTACAGTTGGCATTGTCTTGTATTATGTGTTGTAGTTAAGAAGGCAAATATTAGCTGTTAGCTAATATTGCTAATCAAGTAAGAAAAATACAAGACCATAAGAAGGAGAATTGTTTTTTTTTATTTTAAGTGAAACTGATCTCATTACCTTACTCTGCCATAGATTTTACTTACTCTTTAACACATCCATGTTCACAAGCAGCAGCTGTGGTCTGTCAAAAAAGATTTTGTAGAGGAAAAAAAGTTGCAATTTGCATGAGAGACTTCATAGTGTTCTTCACAATGTTATCATGTAAAGAGAGACATTGTGAAGAATTTTCAGCAGCTAAATTAGCCCTAAAACTTATTAATGAGCTTCTTAATGAATACCTATAATGAACCCTGTAAAATCCCTCGTTCTTATTGGATGTGTTCTCATGGTTATAATAAAAGATCTGTATGTTTCTGTTTAAAAACAGTACTGTACTTTTGCAAATTTGGTTTGCCTGTCCTCTTTTCTGAAACAAAGCTTCACTAGTTTGATGCAGCTATGCTCACAAGGCTCTTGACGTAGGGGTAGCTCAAGAAAGTCTGTTAAGACAATGGAGTTGTCATGCCCAGACATGTAAGTCCTGTCTCTGGTACAGGTGTCTTGGAACAAACCAATGTTTTCTGCACTGCTTGGTGCACATGATCACTTTTAGGAAACATTACGATTTTCAGACAAAATTACCTTGCTGAGACCTGTTTTTCATATATATATATAAAAATCATATATAGATAGAGAGAGATTTTCAATTTTTTCAGAACTAAAATATAGTGGAATTTGAAAGATTTATTGAATCTTACTTAGTGACGCAAAAAGTAGTTGCTTCAGAGTCTTTCTATGTAACCATGATTTCACACTCCATAAAAATACTGATGCAGGTACAATACTTTTGAACAATGAAAGTGTGTTAGTAAATTCCAATTATGAAAATCAGTATTTCTGATAAGACTTGAAAACTTAAGTAACTGTACTGGGAAATCAACTAGCATAAAAACAAGGAATAGTATGAAGCAGGACATCACCTTCAAAAATAATGAAATAGTCATTCTGGGGCACGGATGCTTCCATGATAGATTTTTTTTTTTTTTTTT
>NW_010389510.1:4213-9701 GCF_000710305.1 Buceros rhinoceros silvestris
GTCTTCTTCAATCAGTGAAGATGCACTATTTAGAAAACAGTGATTTTCAGAGGAGAAAACATCAGTAAAAGCTTAAGAGGCAATGTGAATTGTATTCTACAAATGATAAAGCTCAAATTAAATTTTTAATATGGTTAAGTGTTGGGTGAAGGGAGTCAGTATTAAGTCAGGATGTGTTTCATTTCCTTTGTTTTGAGCAATAAATACATCTTAAAATTGCAAATGTGTGTGGGACTGAGAATACCTAGTCAATATTTCCTAGAAGTTAGTAGTCTCAAGCTAGAAGAATCTTGGTGGTTCTGGTTTGCATGTAATGCTTTCCAGCTAAAACTGATAGATGCCTTCAGAGCTGGATTTTCAAGGTTGAGTAGGTGTCTCTTCAGTAGCTCTTGAAAGTAAGGCTGCTGAACATACGTATTTATGTGCTTGAATTAAACATCATTCTGTGAACTTGTAGAAGGGAAGAGGTACATTGTGCATGAAGTATTGTTTGGATACTGTGCTGCGTATGCCCTGTGGCATCAGAAGGATTGTGGAAAGCAGCTGAAGGTGACAGCATGAGAAGACTAAAGTTCAGTGTTTGTAAATAAAGTGAAATATATGAATATGTGTTAAGTGTTTAATAAGGGAAATATATATAATTTCAGAATATATATATATTCTGAAGAATATTCTATTTTTTGCTGCAGTCTTCATTAAAAGGTGCAAATATGGACTTTATCCTATAATTAAACACATCAGTGAATATTTTCAGAATCATTTCAGAATCATCTAGCACCTCTTCTGCTCTAGTATTTGAGAACTGAACTGCTTAGCTGAGGCACTCCTTCTGTAAGTTAGAGACCCCCAAGTCAAAGTTGTTAATATGTTTGTGTTAACCTTACAATTGCAGAAAAATTCAGGCATGCATTGTTCAATAGCTGAATGACTAGAAAATGTATACCAAATTTGGGAAATGTATGGTTTGGAACACGTAAGATAATTTTAATTAAACAGAAGCATTAAAACATTTTAAAACTGGAATAAACGGATGTTGCCAGAATGGGAAAAAAATTAAACTACGACCTTCTTCTAGAGATGATATTTAATTTAGTCTCTATTCTAGGCAGCCCCATGGTAGTAGATAAGGAAAGGTCACCTCTCTTAAGTCTTTCTGGAAGATTTAATCTTTAAACCCTAAACTTTCGGAGATGTGTTTCTGTGTGCTGTACTCTAAAATCCACATGACTACTTTATCTTCTTGGTGAGATTGTAACAGATTTTGCATACCTGCTGTAGTGGGTCTGTGGATGTACTTTTCTGTAATCAGTGTTCCAAATTCAGGTTGTAGTGCCTGGGTTTTCACTTTGCCTTTATTTAGAGGTCGTTGATTTATGCAGACACGTACCTTATATACTTCATTGCTCTTTTATTCCTCTTTTCCTTCATATGTATTTCCATTTAATTTTCCTGATCATAATGTTTTTTCTTCAAGAGAATCTGGACCTTTTTCATGCCTACTTTGTTTTTAAAATAGCCTATTTCTACATAACACCAGATACTTAATATTCAGGATGCAACATTTTAAAATATTTAAGACTCTAACTTTATGGTTGTATGCTGTTTTGCGCAATAGTTTTTCTTTTTCTAGAACAGTGCAACATACTGTCAACACTTGATTGTTGCTTGTCTTCTCATTTAGGCTTCAGTTCTGGAAAACCTGAGACTGGCAGTACGATCTCAGCTTGGATTTACTTCAATCAGACTTCCTATTGCTGGCAGATCAAGTAACATTTGGAATCGAATTTTTAATTTTGCAAGGTCACGTCATTCTGGATCATTGGCATTGGTCTCAGCGGATGGAGATGATGTTGCCAGTCAAAGTACTAATAGGGAAGCTGAAAGAAATAATACACATAGGAGTCTGTTTTCAGTTGAATCTGATGATACAGACACAGAAAATGAAAGAAGAGACACAGCAGGAGCAGTTGGTGGTGTTGCTGCCACCTTGCCTCAGAAAGTCCCACCTGCAACAGCAATAGAAGCAACAGTTGGTGCGTGTGGGAGTTCCTCTGCTCAGAGCGGCACTAGTGGTAACACGGATAGCGGAAGAGAAGTGACAAGTGTAGAGCCCCCAAGCACAAGTCCTGCACGTCACCAGCTCACTAGCGCGCTAAGTCGTATGACTCAAGGCTTACGATGGGTACGCTTTACTTTAGGGAGATCAAGCTCAGTGAATCAGAACCAAAGTCCTTTGAGACAGCTTGATAATGGGGTAAGTGGAAGAGAAGAGGATGATGATGTTGAAATGTTAATTCCAGTCTCTGATGTAGCATCAGACTTTGACATGAATGACTGTTCAAGACCTCTACTTGATCTCAGCTCAGATCAAGGACCAGGGCTTAGACAGCCTTACAGTGCAACACATCATGGTGTAAGGTCATGCAGTCGAGATGGCCCCTGTGAGAGCTGTGGCATCGTACACACTGCCCAGATACCTGACACTTGCTTAGAAGCAACAGTGAAAAATGAAACTAGTGACGATGAGGCATTATTACTCTGCTAGGTACGGATTGTTTAGGAAAGATTGTGTCCAAGTTGGAGCAATATCTGTCATTGTTTTGTACTTCACAGTTAAAGCTAGTTTTTAGTTTTAAAAAGTCCAGGACAACATTATGTTAAAACTATTTTAGCCTTTGTGGTTGACTAAACATTTCTTATACTGGATGACATTATGGAACTATTAAAGTAAACATTTTAATGGCTCTGAATACACGATGCGTGTATCCAGTATAATATGGTTACTCTTTAAAGTGAAGTTATCCCGGTTAGTTTCAAATTTAGTTTATCCTGGTACTGTAGTTCCGGAAATACGGCTGCTCAAGACTTATTTGGCTGCCTGTTTAACCCCATATTAACCAGTGAATTTGTACAGAATTATTTTCCTTTAGGAATTGACTCTGTATTATTGCCAACATACTTGTAACTTAATATACTAAATACTGGTAAGGATTGTTCATGTAAAGTATGTACTTTTCTTTGAGTTTATACACTTTGTCTAAGTATTCTTGAATTTCGTCATGATGTGAACTTATTTAAAGGGAGAAGGAGCATTCTTTTTCTTTCAGAAGTACAAAATGCAATGATTTGTGAAATTTAGATATAATAGATAAACCGATGGCAAAAGCTTTTATAGCACTGACTTTCCTAAACTGCAATCTAATATGGTACAGCCAAATAGTATGTAAAATCCCCAGTCATTAGTCTTTTCGATTTGAAGTAAAAAAGGGCCGAAGATAGTACAATATGTTAGTTCTTTAAATATTCGATATGTACAAATACACTACAGAATAAGTTCCAACTGGTAATAGATCTTTCTCTAATACTGTAGGGTATAAAGCTTGTTTGGACTCAAGGGATTTGCACTAAAATCATATTAAGGTCTCTAATGAGCTTAGTGCACAAGCACTATCACTTTAAGTACTATTATTGTCTAATATTGCAATGGCTATATATTTCCATGGCTCTTTTCTTGGGGTGTTGCATTTTTGTTGCAATTGAATTTGCTTTACTAATTCCCTATTTATTCATTGTATTTAAAAACTGGTTTACTTGGTTGCAGACTGGTTGTTTAAAAAAAAAAAGAAATCCCTTTTAGTGTATTTTTTATAATATTACATGTCGGATCAAAACAGATCAGTGGGGAAAAAAGCTCATAACTTCCAATTTTGTGATAAGCAGGTTAATATGTGGCTACTAGCGTGACAACCAGAATCTATACCTTTTAAGAACAAAAAAGTCAACTACTGTTTTATTTATATTTTGCCAGTCTGTTTTCAGTAGGCTTAAAGATCCAGTATGAAATGTATTTGTGTGTGATTGTATGCTATTTATTAAATTTTAAATACTTTGTTGAATGTCATTTTAAAGCATGTTTAAAGTCTTGTGCATTTCTGTCGTGTTATGCTGTCGGGCAGAACTGACTAAAATGTTTTAATATGTATCAAAATTAAATTGAATTTTTGTTATGTTTTTGAGGTACTTTTAAAGATAAATCCAAGGTCTGTCTGGCTTTTTATTTTATTTTTTAAAAATCCTCATCTCTGAAGTACAAATCACATGCAGAAAAAACAAATAATTGAATGGATTCCAAAGCGTGTATATCTTCTCCCTCTTCATTCACAGACACTGGGATTAGAAAAATAAACAATTTTACCATCTGATTTTATTCATGAGACTTAGCAGGTAAATTCTGAGTTCAGGACACAGTTATGTAGATTTGTGCTTTTGAGGAACCTTACGTGCAATACAGTTGTAAAAGATTTTATTATAATGACCCATGCGGTTTCAAGTTTCAGAACAGATCACATCACGCTGGTACCAGATCAGGTACAGATTGGCCCATAATTACACATACACGAGTGAAAGTCATCAATGGCCATTTTTATTCACATTGAATAATATCTAAATCTGTGGGTAACCTTAGTCTGATTTCAGTGGCATTGCTTATAAAGCAGTCAACTTTGCAATATGAACATGGTAACATGCCCTGAAATATGTCATCAGTATGTCCTGGTATAAAATACTGGGTTTTTAAACTTTCCGAACTAATTGTCATTAGAAAGCGCTTATGGAAATGTTTGTCCCTGAGGCAGATACATTTTGAACAGTCTTCACGGAATACCTTCAGTGTTAAACACATACACATAGTGTTCTAAATTTGTTCCATTAGATGCCCAAATAGCATGTACCGATGGACTTCATATTGCAGATGTAAAAAGAACACAATGTTTAATTTGTTTTAAAGGAGAAATGCTACACGTTTAACTGACAAGTTGGATTTGATTGAGAATATGGAAAATTGTAAATAAAATTCATATTTGTATGAGGCTTATTTGTTGCAGTGATTTTTTTATAGTGGTTTTGAAGGGAGTGATCTATTTTTTTCTTTTGATTAATGTATCGGTGATTTCATGGTGGGTTTTTTGTTTGGTTTGTCTTTACTGAGACTTCCATTAAGTCATAGTACTTAATTTCTTTTTATTCTGGAGAACTTGAATTAGTGCTTTGTCTAAACGATTCTTGATTTAGCTGTGCTACATTTTGAACAAAATTCAAAATGATTCATAGTGGAGTTACCTTATTTTCTGTAATAAATCATTTTCATCTGAAAGCTTTGGAAAATGTATGTCATTGTTAGGTGAGTGTTCTGCTCATGTAAAACTTTCTAAGCGTGGAAGGACTTTGTCATTGTTCCCTTTCACATACCATGCTTCTCTTGTCATTTGATTAGCATTTTTGACTGTATCTCTTCTCTTCCTCACCAGACGGTTTCTGAAACTAAGCAGTTGGTAACTGAACTCCTCCAGGGCATCAGCTATAATTCAGTTGCACAAAATGGGGTACATTCTGAAAGGACAAGGGAAAATTCTGTCTTGTCCCTTTGGCAAGTCACTGAAAGTATGGAGAGATAAACTGATTGGTAGTTAAAACTCTTTCCCTTCTATCC
>NW_010389510.1:9773-10762 GCF_000710305.1 Buceros rhinoceros silvestris
TATCCTCTTAGGATTTGACTACGGTAGTTAGTTTTCCTTCATCAAAGTAAATTAAAGTCTGTAATTATTGGACTTGAAGTTTTATAGTACAGCATTCCTTCGTGTCAATAGACTTGTTCTGCTGAGGCCTCCATTCATACAGTACCACACTATGGGCCATCTGGAGAATAGTAACTTGGGGAAAGATCGTATCATGTCACTAAATTGAAGTATCCCCTGACAATTGGGATAGACAAGTCTTCCTCCATCACTGATGGAGGACATGAGTGAAGGAGCTCTAGAAGCAGTCCAGGTTAGTGATTCCTGACCACTTTGAGATCCTTTAATTTTCTTCTGTTGAAAATCTGATTCATGATCTGTCTTTCTTCCTTGAAGGAAAATTGCTAAAGATGGAAAATGTGATTAATAGCGCATCTTCATTAGCTGAGCTTTCTGCCCACTACTCCTCATCAGTCTCTAGTTTCCTTCACAGAACATCTTTATTATAGCATATCCAGAAGTCTCTTTGTCTGAATCTCCTGGGTTTTTAGATACATATCTGCTTTACCAACTTCTATTTGAAGTTTAATGCCACTAAGAATATTTGGGTTAAGAGAAAGCTGAACATGAAGTGATGATAGAAGGGCTTTTCAGGAACAGGATATGGTAAAAAAGATGTGAAAATCAAAGCAAAGGGGGGGTAAGAGTAAGATGTGATAATTACAGCAGAAGATAGAAATTAATAACATTTTATGCTGGGAGCTAGCAGTTAAAAGTTCCAGGGGGAGGTGGGTGAGCACATGTCTCGGAAGACTTTAAACTGATTGTGTCTTCATTACAGTGACTTTTAGAAGATGTCCTCAAAGTCTTCTGAATGTTCCAAACTTCAGTTGTCCATTTCTTGCAAACCTATTTCTTAATTTGCTGGATTACTTTCTTTTGGTAAATAATAGATATGGATTAGTTGTTTGGTTGTTTGGTTGGGGTTTTTTTGGGGGGGGGGGGGAGCT
>NW_010389510.1:10915-13877 GCF_000710305.1 Buceros rhinoceros silvestris
ATCTTAAAATGAAATCATTGAAGTTAATCTTTAGGTTACTGAGAAATGTCTTTGATCATACTTCTGTGATAGCTACACCAAACAAGACATTCCAGTGTTTAGATTTCCAGGATTATTTGCTTTGCTGCAGACTACAAAGGATTAGCATACACTTCAAGTTCAGGGTTGCAACTGATGACTTCTGCAATGTCTCTCAAATAATTGAACTACTATGTAATATTTTAGGGTGAGTAAATGTTTCTTAACAGAAAAGTTCTCTTCACAGTTCTTGTGGTTTAACACCAGCTGGCAGCGAAGCCCCACAGAGCCGCTCACTCACATCCATCCCCAGTTGGATGGAGGAAAGGATTGGAAGAGTTGAAGTACAAAAGCTTGTGGGTTTGAGATTAATGACAGTTTAACAGGTAAAGCAAAAGCTGCACACAAACCAAGCAACACAAGGAATTGATTCACCACTTCCCATGGGCAGGCAGGTGTTCAGCCATCTCCCAGAAAGCAGGGCTCCATCTCCTGTAATGGTTACTTGAGCAGACAAATGCCAACACTCTGAAGGTCCCCCTTTCCTTCCTTCTTCTTCCCCCAGCTTTATATGCTGAACGTGACATCATACAAAATGGGATATCCCTTTGGTCAGTTGGGATCAGCTGTCTCGGCTGCGTCCCCTCCCAACGGCTTGTGCACCCCCAGCCTACTCACTAGAGGGTGGTGTCAGAGGCAGAAAAGGCCTCGACTCTGTAAGCAGTGTTCAACAGTAACTAAAACATCCGTGAATTATCAACACTGATCTCAGCACAAATCCAAAACATGGCCCCATGCCAGCTACTATAAAGAAAATTAACTTTCTCCCAGCCCAAACCAGTAAAACAGTGCAGAGTCTGACACTGATTACAGAGCAAAGATTTGTTTTGAACTGTGCAAAGATAATGATAAAAAGAATAAAATGTTTTGTGGTGAGTGAAGGTTGCAAACACAATTAGGAGCTAGAAGATTTGTTGCAGGAGCAACACGTATTCAGTGATCACTAAGAATATGGGGCCAGTTGTCTTCTCACAGTCTTAAAAGGATTATTTCTGCCCCTCAGGTGGTAGTTCAGGCCGTACTTTCCAGAGACAGCTGAGCAGTGAAATATATAACATTTACCAAATCTACACAGATGCTGCTGATGTGAGATTATCTTGATGGTCCAAATCGTCTAAATAAAAGGGCTGCTTAGACAGAATGTTGTTACCTACCAATAACCTATGTAATGTGTTCAAAACCACCTATGGGATAAGTTCAGTTTTCCTTGGCACAGCATTGTAGGACCTGACACTCAGTTACCTTGCCAGTTTGTGGGACCTGCAGCTCTGGGTGGGCATAAAGTTACAGGCTGGAAGGTTTAGTCAGTTAAGAGTAGGATCTACAAAGTCTGAATTAGTCGGGAGGAAATCAGAGGAGGAGGAACAGCTCAAGCCTGATACTGTTCAGAAACAGACGTAAGTAGGATTGTGAGCCGTGCTACTTCATGCATTTGGGCTTCAGTCACGTCTGCTGAGATGTGTCAGGCCTGCCTTCAAATCTCCCTCTGCCCAATTTGGGAGAAGGATTTGAGCAGGAACAGTTTACCGCTGCCACTAGCCCAAAAGCATACTTGGAGGTGATTATCTAGGTCTGTCAGCTCATTTCCTAGAAATAACTGAATATTCTATGGCCAGGCGGAAATAGTAAGAAAATGGCATTTCTGGCACCGAGCTGGGAGATTCAGTATCAAGCCTCTTTGCCGGTAAATACCAAATAACTTGTTGATGCTGTTCCATGTATTAAATACCCATTGTGGCAGGCATATGAACTTGACTGCTGCACCCGATGTGACGGCACATGATTGAATGAACCTCTGTCTTTGCCACCATCCCCTCTCCTCACTTAACAAAGGTCACTTCATTTATACAAAGTGTAACTTCTTCACCTAAGATGCTCACCTCAGATTCCCAGCAGTCCAGCTATTCAGATGCCCATCTGCACAGAGTGAGAAATGGGTTCACTGCCTCTGCAGGAAGAGCCAGTCAAAGTGTAGCCCTGCTACCCCATTTCAATGCCCACCTGGACCTCTTCTATTCTCACTCCCCAATGTGCACAATTCCTGTCCTAGAGTACCATAGTTTGATTTTCCTCCTGATCTTTGATCCCCAGCTCTTCATCTGAATAACGATATTGCTGAAACTCAGCTATTCCTGGCTCTTCAGTACCACTGCAGTTAGAGCGCCAGACATCCTGCCTGAATTCCCCTCACAGTACCTTGACCCTTTTCTTTTTCCTGACCTCAGATGCAGCAGACGTGGTAGGTGCAGGCTGGCCTTTCCTGCCCCTTCAGCACCACACAGCTCCTCTGGGAGCCCTGGGACATGTCACTTTGCTCTCACTCTCTGCTCTGTTTTTCCAAACGAGTTTTGACCTTTCCTGTTGCTGTGTGCTGTGTTGAATCCCACCCCCGCCACCCCCAAAGGTGAGGCACAAGACAAGACAATTTGGGATGAGCAGACAGAAAGGCAAATTTCCAGTACTGCTCTGCTACCCACTGGGAGAGAAGGAACAAAGGTGGCATGCTGAAGGGAAGGTGAGTGTTTTCCAAATCCAGTGGCATTTGTCAGTGTCTTTTCAGTAGCTATGTGTGCGCCCTCTCACGACTCAGAAACAACACTCTGTCTTCTGAAGCCATTGTCACTGAACTGGAAGAGGTCAAGGGGGTGGAGGTGCTCAGCAGATTCAGGGACGTGCTTGAGCAGTGTCACTGCTGAGTTCACACACCCCGCGCTACTGGAGGAGAGAAGCAGTAAAAGCCCAGAGAGGCAGGAGCCTCTGGAATGGTGTAGAGCAGGTCTTCCGCCCCTTCTGCTCCAAGCTTTTAGCTCATTTTCTAGCTGTCCTACTCTTACTTTCCTTCCTCTTTTTCCAGTTCTATATTCTGAAGGGCACAAGCCGCCTC
>NW_010389511.1:0-240 GCF_000710305.1 Buceros rhinoceros silvestris
GAGGTCATGAGGTCACGGAGGTCCCCAAGGCCACCGGTCCCACAGGGACCCCTGGGGACGTGGCGCTGTGGAGGTCACCAGGGCGGTGACACCACGGAGGTCCCCTGAGGCCACCGCGCCACCATCAGCCGGGCCGTGGAGGTCCCCGAGGGCCGTGGAGGTCCCCGAGGGCGTGGCCCAAGCGGCCACCACGCCACGGGGATCTCCGTGGAGCTCCTCAACGCTACGACGTCACGCCCA
>NW_010389511.1:408-924 GCF_000710305.1 Buceros rhinoceros silvestris
ATCACCATCGTCACCATCACCATCATCATCACCACCACGACCATCATGACCACCATGGCCATGACCAGCACCACCAGCACCACCAGCACCACCAGCACCACGACCTCCAGGACCATCACCGCCACGACCAGGACCCGCCACGATGACCATGACCGTGACCACCATGGTGGCCGTGACCTCCAGGACCATCATCACCATCATCACCACGAGCAGGACCTTCACCACCAGCGTCACTATTGTCACCAGGACCATGACCGCCATGATGACCGTGACCTCACGACCACCATGACCTCCATCATCACCGTGACCGTGACCACCGTGATGGCCATGATGACCATGACCGCCATGATGGCCATGACCATGACGGCCATGATGGCCATGATGACCATGACCTCATGACCTCCATCACCTCCATCACCTCCATCATGACCATGACCATGACCACCATGATGGCCATGACCTCATGACCACCATGACCTCCATCATCACCATGACCGCCATGATGGCCATGACCTC
>NW_010389512.1:0-210 GCF_000710305.1 Buceros rhinoceros silvestris
TCTCCCCTCGCTGGGCTCCCATCCTCCTGCCCATCGCCTGCCCGAGCATCTCTGCTCAGTTTCTCCCTAGCTCGGTCATCTGTAGTTTGCCAGATGCCCTCCTCAAAGTCCCAGGCTCTCCCTGTGTCTCCTATCCTTCTTTTCTCACCCCGTCCCCTCCCAGCTCCTCTGCTCTGTAGAACAACGTCTTCGAGTCCTTTCTCGGACTCC
>NW_010389513.1:0-246 GCF_000710305.1 Buceros rhinoceros silvestris
GTTTTGTGTTGGTGAAGGATTGAATGAGATCCTGGGAGAGAGCCTTGAACTGGTGCCGCTGCTGACCCCAGCGTGGCCGTAGAGCCAGAGGAGCCATCGCAGGGTCCAGAGAGGGGCTGGGGCAGGGTCTGGAGCACAACGCGCTGAGGAGCAGCTGAGGGACCTGGGACAAGGTTTAATCTGGAGAAGAGGAGGCTCAGGGGAGACCTTATTGATCTCTATAACTCCCTGACAGTATTTTGGAGT
>NW_010389513.1:578-3360 GCF_000710305.1 Buceros rhinoceros silvestris
TCCAACCCAAACAATTCCATGATCCTGTCGAGGCCGGTGGCATCCAGGCGTTGAGGAGAGGCTGAGAAATGTGCTATGGCCCTGGAAATCGCATCCCTCGAGGTTCCCTACATCCCCCGTTCACATTTCCCATCCCAGGGCGCAGAAAGTGGTGCAGCTGGTGCAACCTTCGCCCGCTTCCTTCTCCGTTTGCCTCGGTTGGCACAGAGGAGCTTCTCGAAGGGGTGAGAGAGGAAGAGCTTTGTGGCAGGAAAGGGAGGAGTGTGACCGCGCCGTGGCCGGCCGCCCGGTGAAGGGCTCTTTGGGTGCCTGGGCTCACCCACCTCTGCCACCACCGTGGTCCCTGCCGCTGCGCTGACCCCCCTCACAGCACCTCGGACCCCCTTTGCCCGTCCTCTGCTCCAGCTCTGCAGCGTAGCAGCACTCAGGGGGTTAAACCTCACCCTTTTTTGTCCCCTTAAGTGCAGGGTACCCAGGTGTGACGCGGCTCGAGAGGCAGGAGGTGCTCTAACTTAACACCCCAAAACGGGGGCGGCGAGGAGCCCTTTATTCAACCAGAACTTGGGGAAAAGGGGGCGTTGGATCTAAAGAACCTTTTCTCGTCCCCTCTTGCTGGTGGGTGCCAAGCAGAGATGCTCTTTGAAGCCAGCAGGGTCTTGTCTTCTGCTTCCAGGTGGTTTTGGCAAACAGGGAGGTCTTGCAAAACGGGGTGCAGGAGAGGTTGGGGCGATGCCCGTGCGTGGCGGGGAGAAACCTGCCTGACTGCCGGTGTCGTCAGCACGTGGTGAAGCACACGCTGTCCTCGCTGCTGGCTTCCTCCTCAATGACAACCCTTCCCAGCAAACCCAAACTGAAACCAGTTTGAGGTGAACCAGGTGACTGGGAGGGCGCTTGGCCTGCGAGGTCTTTATTTTCTCAAGGGTTTGACGCACAAGGGCGATTCCCCCCGGGGTTATCAGCAGTGGCAGAGCCTGAATCCTCGTCTTCCACGTACCCACCTCGCACTGAGCCCGTCTCGTCCTTTTGTTTCTCCAGCCTTGGGGTGTTTTCCCGGCCGTGCTTCCCCGGCGGATGCTGCCGCGTCTGGGAAGGACCAGCCCGCCTGGTAGAACACGTTTGCTCCGGCGGCGTGGCGGGCAGGGCGGCTGCTTTCTCTCCAGCACAGATGAGTTTGTGTTGGCTTGGTGGAAAGGGCAGGAGAATCGACGCCAGCTCATCCCAACCCCTCACTGGGTCCAGGCTTGCAGGCGGCTGTGACATCTCCCATCCCTGACTGGAGCTTGGAAGATCTGCAGGAGTTAAATCTGATCCAAACACCGTTTTCCTCTCCTCATCCTTCCGTCCTCCCTTTTGCCTCATCCTGGTTTTCCGCATCCCCATCTCCAAGGGCTTGGATTGACCTCGCCAACCCCATCCCGTGGACCAAGCAGCACCAGGTCCTGCTGGCTGGAGCAGTAACCTCCCTGGGTGGAGGTTACTGCGTGCCACCTCGAACCCACACTTGTAGGTGGATGTAGGGTGGCGGGATGGATGGAAGATGATGGATGGGTGGTTGATCGGTTGGTTGGTTGGTTAGAAGTGGATAGAGGATGGGTGGATGGATGGGTGGATGGATGGATGGATGGATGGATGGATGGATGGATGGATGGATGGATGGATGGATGGATGGATGGATGGATGGATGGATGGATGGATGGATGGATGGATGGATGGATGGATGGATGGATGGATGGATGGATGGATGGATGGATGGATGGATGGATGGATGGATGGATGGATGGATGGATGGATGGATGGATGGATGGATGGATGGATGGATGGATGGATGGATGAGTGGATGGATGGGTGGATGGATGGAAGGATGGATGGATGGATGGATGGATGGATGGATGGATGGATGGATGGATGGATGGATGGATGGATGGATGGATGGATGGATGGATGGATGGATGGATGGATGGATGGATGGATGGATGGATGGATGGATGGATGGATGGATGGATGGATGGATGGATGGATGGATGGATGGATGGATGGATGGATGGATGGATGGATGGATGGATGGATGGATGGATGGATGGATGGATGGATGGATGGATGGATGGATGGATGGATGGATGGATGGATGGATGGATGGATGGATGGATGGATGGATGGATGGATGGATGGATGGATGGATGGATGGATGGATGGATGGATGGATGGATGGATGGATGGATGAGTGGATGGATGGGTGGATGGATGGAAGGATGGATGGATGGATGGATGGATGGATGGATGGATGGATGGATGAGTAGATGGATGGGTGGATGGATGGGTGGATGGATGGATGGATGGGTGGATGGATGGATGGGTGGATGGATGGGTGGATGGATGGATGGATGGATGGATGGATGGATGGGTGGATGGATGGATGGATGGATGGATGAGTGGATGGATGGATGGATGGGTGGATGGATGGGTGGATGGATGGATGGATGGATGGATGAGTAGATGGATGGAGGATGCTGCTTGGGAAGCCCTGAACATCCAGCAGGGACCATGAGAGTGGAAGGAGATCTCCCAAGTGCCCTTGGGGTTTGTTTGCTTCAAGATAGATGCTTGTAACAGGGCCATGGCTGCCAAGAGAGCTTGTGGAGAAGGTCTCTGGGACCACCATGTGTCCACTTTTGGTGAGGTGTGCTGCTGGGGAGATTTTGCCCCGTCTCAGGGCAAAATCTTGGGGCAAGGGCCGGTGCCGGTGTCTGCAAACGGCGGCTGCTGGGCCTGAGGCTTCTTCGCA
>NW_010389513.1:4115-4367 GCF_000710305.1 Buceros rhinoceros silvestris
CCGTCTGGGTTGTGGCCCCTACGGCGCTATTCAAACTGGTAGCGCAGCTTGGCGTGTCTCTGCCCTCCCCTCCGCCAGCGCCGGATCCTTCCCGGACCTGTCCGCCGGCGCGGCCGGCGATGACGGCCAGCCCCATCTCATCCCAACCGGCCCCGGCTCCGCTCGCCCGACTTGCGCGGTAAGGGCCCTCCTCGCTCGCCGCGTTGTGGGGAGCAGCCAGGATGGGAGCAGGAGGTGAGGAACCCCACGGCA
>NW_010389513.1:4689-4918 GCF_000710305.1 Buceros rhinoceros silvestris
TGTTTCGATACTTTTCGCCCTCCTGCCAACCTGGCACTGGGGAAAAGCCTTTGTGCGAGGCTCCCCCTCCGCCTCGCCCTCTCCTTTGTTCTGCGCTTCGGAAGGGCGGCCCACGCTCCTCCTCGCCCGCTCCTGGAACCTGGAACCGGCGCTTTCTGCGGGGTTTGGCGCTGGCAGCGGTGAGATCTGTTCTCTCCCTTTCTTCAGCTCCTGGGATGGTTTTTCTTTT
>NW_010389513.1:5115-5976 GCF_000710305.1 Buceros rhinoceros silvestris
TTCCTCAACCTGAACCTTGCCCCTTGGAGCGTCACTGGGGGCGTTTCGGGAGCTGCCAGGGAGATGGAGACCCCGTCCCTGATGGTCATCAAAAGCAAGGGGTGGTTTTTATTACTCATTTTGTCATCCACGGATGAGCTTTGGGATCGGAGCGGGGAGCGGCAGCAGCGCAGCCAGGGTGGGGTTCCAGCAGAGGACGGATGCACAGGCTCCCGTGCGGGGTGTAAATCGTGAAGCCGGTCTAGATACCCTCCTGGAAACCGGAATTTCCCAGCCAGAAAATTATCTGCTGGCCTCAAGGGTGGGAACTAGCCCCTAGGTTGGTTGTGCCACACATTATCTCCCAACTGCTGCTTTAAGACCTGGAGCTGGGACACCACGGCTCGTAATCCGTCGCAGATTTGGGTCATAATTGGGTTTGATTTCCTGGGACGGAGGGTGATGGTTGACATCCCACCTGGGATGAGTCTGGTGGTCCCCATCTCCCGTGCTGGGCATCAGGGTGCTGCAGAGTGCAGAGGGAATCAGAGGTGCTGAGCCACGCTGGGCACCGTTCAAACTCGGAGAAACCGATTTTGTGGCCACGTCCTCCGTGCAGGAGGAAACACAAGGAGCAAACAGGCGTGAAAAGTGGCCGGGAGAGCTGGCCCTAGCTGGGCACTAGCCCAGCTTCCTTCCCTCGGCCGCTAAGCTGCTGGTTTTGTGCCAGCTTTTCTCCCCGGGCTCCTTTTGGCATCGTTCGCCTGACTGTCACGTGCGGCGGGAGGGTGACCGGGCAGCGCCGGGGAGCCCCGTGCCCACAGCATCCCCCTGCGCCACAGAGGTGGCCCCAAGCGGCTCTGCCAGGAGCCGGGGTGGGTG
>NW_010389513.1:6114-6583 GCF_000710305.1 Buceros rhinoceros silvestris
TGGCCAAAGGGCCCCCACGTCCAGCCACCTTCTGGGACCGACCTGGGATGCCATCGCTGCAGCCGGGAGCCCATCACTGTGGCATCTCCTAAATAACCCCTCAGATAAACTCCTTATTTTGGTTTTTTTTCCCTGTTTTTTTTGCAGACAGCAGCAGGCTGCTGGGCAGCCAGCGGCCGGGCTACGGGACGCTGCAGCGAGACGCCAATAAAGCCCGCATGGTAGGTCCGAGGGCTTTGCCGCAGGGAGGAAGGGGCACTGGGGAGGGGTTGGTGGTTTCCCAGCCCCAGAGCTGCCTGGTCGTCACCTGCCTGGTGTTGAATCCTGCCAGGAGGCTTTGGGCTTTCATCAGCTCAGGGTTTAGATACTTGATAATCTTAATTTCGGTTTATTTTACATATAAGAGTCCCCGTAAAGGTGACCTCCTTTCTTCCAGGAGGTCACAGGCTACCAGACCAGGCCGTGGCGG
>NW_010389513.1:6802-12685 GCF_000710305.1 Buceros rhinoceros silvestris
AGCCGAGCCTGGAGGTGCAGGCGAAGTGCAAACCCTGCGCCCTTGGCCAGGCCGACTGGGTCATCATCAGAGTAAGGCCCCCCGGAGGGGTCCAAGGGACGCAGGGGTGTGGGGTTGGGCTCTGCCACCACCTTCCCAGGAGGACCCTGGGCACGCTCCATGCTGCTTGTCACCTTCCCCTCTCTCATTGTGTGTCACATTGACAAACTGCGCTGCCCCAGAGCCAAATTATTCCAGTAATAATCGTGATCCCTCAAATAATTTTGCTCTGTCCCCATCCAGCCTGGCTTTGCGTTTCTCCCAAGTTGTTGTTTTTCTCCAAAGTAACAAGCGACGAGAGGAACTGGCGTCCAGTTGTTCCAGGGGAGGTTGAGGTTGTCCCTGAGGAGCAGTATTTTCCTTGAAAGGGTTGTCAAGGCTTAGAACAGGCTGCCCAGGGCAGTGGTGGAGTCCCCATCCCCGGAGGGGTTTCCCAGCCGTGGGGAGGGGGCGCGCAGTATTTTCCTTGAAAGGGTTGTCAAGGCTTAGAACAGGCTGCCCAGGGCAGTGGTGGAGTCCCCATCCCCGGAGGGGTTTCCCAGCCGTGTGGAGGTGGCGCTGGGGGACACCGGGCAGTGGGGACCTGGCGGCGCTGGGGAACGGGGGAACACGAGGAGCTGGAAGGGCTTTTCCATCCCAAACAGTTCTGTGAGTTTCTGTGTTGTCCCTGAGACCCAGCTGTCATACGGGACGGGTGGCCAGGGACTCCCTGCCTACCTGTGGCACTGTCCCCATGCGAAGGAGCGGTGGGGGGACACACAGGAGCTCTCCCCGTTTCCCTCTGCTCAGCCCCGCGCCTGTGTTGCAGGACCAATTCGGACAGTGCTTCACCAGCCGCGTGTGCACGGAGCCGCTGGGTGAGGGCAGGTGAGCTCATGGCCCCACTATCTGCGTTCGGCTTCGAGGGAGGGGGTTGATTTGCAGCAGCGTTGGTGGACGAGGAGGGACCGAGCCTTGCTTTCCCACCCCGAGCAGCCTGGAACATCACCCCGGGGCCAGGCTGGAGGACCAAAGGACCAGCATCGCCATCGATGATGAGGAGGAGAGCCGGGACACCATCCAGCTCCACAAGAAGGAAGAGGTAGCACTAGTGACCCTCCCCACCTCCGCCCCCTTGGCGTGGGCTGCCTCGTGTCCCGCTGACGCCTTTTTTTCTCCGTCCCACTGCTCAGAAGAACATCTTGCGGTACTACCTCTTCGAGGGCATGCGCTACATCTGGATCGAGCGGCGGCAGGCGTTCTGCAGAGTCAGGTATTGCCCTGACCCCCGCCAGGGCAAACCCTCTGCATCTCACCGCCACCCCCTGTGACCCCTCAGCCTCCCCCCAAAAACCACCCTGACCCAGGTGGACGTCACATAACCACGCTGGAGCTTCGCTCTGCGCTGCGAAGCCTTTGGAGACCATCCCCGAGGCGCTGGGTCAGGCAGAGCCACGTGGGCTCTCGCCCCACCCGCATCGTTGATGTTGCCCGTCTTTGTGGGCATAGAAAACTGGGCGAAGTGGTTTGGCAGCTGCCCTGTGCAGGACGGTCCTGGCCAAACTGTGCCCCTTTTGTTCCCGCTCCTTGGCGTCCACAAGCTGCGTCAGAGGCCGAGGAACAAGATGCTCTCTCTTCCCCAAAGGGTTTTTTTTTTGTCACCAAGGACTTGGACGTGGTGTTTGTTCCGCTGGGCCAAGCTCCTGCTGGTTTTGACTCTGTTTCTCCATTTTTCTTTCCCCTCACGCTCGCCAGCATCTTGGATGAAGGTTGGACCTGCGCAGATCTTCACCTTTCCCGGGCTGGGCTGGACCAGCAAGACCACAACACCAGGTGGGGATCTACCAGCTTCATAGGACACCTGGGGAGCACAGACAAGGCTTTTCCAGGAGCTAGCAAATCCTGGAGCCTGGGTTTTTCTTCCGTATGGACCTCAAAACAGAGGACAACTGCATGGGCTGATGGCCCTGGCTTGGCTTCTCCACGTAACCACGCTCCCGTGGAGGTCTGAGTGGCATGAAGGTTCCTCAAGTTGCAGATGCAGCTTTCCCCTAACATGCGTTTGCTTCCTCCTGCTGTTCTCTGTCCTTTGCAGAAGGAAGATCTATGGACCGAACCTCATCGAGGTGCCAGTCAAGTCCTACGTGAAGCTGCTGGTGGAGGAGGTGTGTGTGTCAATGAGCCGTGCTTCCAAAGGACGAGGAGTAGTCCCAGGGCAGATCCTTCCTCTGCTCCATGTCCCTCGCTCCACGTGCTTTATGGGCCCTTCCTTCCTCTCTGGTAGGGAGGAGAGGGCTTGAGGAGAGCAGCTTGGGCAGTGGTCAGAGAAGGCAGAGCTGGTAGAGCTCTAGAGGGGACCCGTCCTGCCTCCTGACTCAGACAGGAGCATCCCCAGACAGTTGCAGAGGTGGCTCAACCATAAGCAAAGATGGGGAGGACCGAGTTTGTAAGAAGTCAACTAGTTCCATCCCCAGGGAAGGACCAGCTTCTCCTCTGCACAAGCAGATGTTCCTCAAGGAGCCTGGAGGTCTCACAATGGGCTGGAGGAAGCTCCCGCTCCCCAAACCTGCTCCATCTCCTTGTTCCCTTCCAGGTGCTTAATCCCTTCTACATCTTCCAAGTGTTCAGCATCGTGCTGTGGGTCTGTGACGCTTATTATTACTACGCCGCCTGCATCTTCCTCATCTCCACCATCTCCTTGGGGCTGTCCCTCTACGAGACGAGGAAGGTTGGTGGTGGGCTTGCTTGGGATGAGCAGCTCTAGTGAAATAGCCCCTTTTCTGATGCTCTTTGACCCCTGTGCTGATGTTGAACTCCCTCTGAGCCCAGCTGGGTGAGGACACTCCAGTGGTGGGGCGAGTTTCCTTGTCCTTCCTTCATGGTCCCAAGCCTTTGAGACTTCTTCTACAGATGCTTTTGAGCTGCCTTTGGGTGGCTGCTGACTGCTCCCTCCCTTGCAGCAAACCACCACGCTGCAAAACATGGCCAAGATGTCAGTCAGTGTCCGAGTCCATCGCACCGGCGGAGGTGAGTGTGGTGCTGGCATCAAGCTCTTCAGGCCGGTGCCGGGACAACGCACATCCCCGCTTCTTTCCAGAGGAGATGGTGGTGAGCTCCGCCGACCTGGTGCCGGGCGATTGCATCAGCCTCCCCACGGACGGGCTGCTGGTCCCTTGCGACGCCGCGCTGCTGACAGGCGAGTGCATGGTCAACGAGAGCATGCTGACAGGTGAGAGGGCCAGCCTCACATCTCCATAGCCCTACAGCAGCCCCTTCCCATCCAGGCTGGTTGATCCTGACCCCCCCCAGGGTGATAAACCTCCCTCCATGCTGTTCCTCGCACAGGGGAGAGCGTGCCGGTGATGAAAACCCCGCTCCCGGCCGGCAGCCAGGCAGCCAGCACCGTCTATTCCGCCGAAGAGCACCGGCGGCACACCTTGTTCTGCGGGACACAGGTCATCCAAGCCAAGTCCTACCTGGGTGGAGAAGTGCTGGCTGTGGTGACCCGCACAGGTAACACGTTGAGGGGAAAAGCCAGGACTAAGCCGCGTCCTTTGGAGTGGTGGCTTTGCGCGTATTCACCTTCTGCCTCCCTCCCGCAGGGTTTTGCACGGCCAAAGGGGATCTCATCAGCTCCATCCTCTACCCCAAACCCGTGAGCTTCAAGTTCTACAAGGATGCCGTGAAGTTCGTCCTGTTCCTCGCCATCCTGGGTACGTCTGAGCGTGGAGGCACGGCCAGGAGCAGCCGAACTCCTCTTCAGCGGTTGAACCCACCCCGCATCTGCTTTGCGTTCTAACCGAGCCCGTTCTCCCTCCCGCACAGCTTGCATCGGCACGTTGTACAGCGTCCTCGTCTTGGTTAGAAACCAGGTAGGGCTGTCGCACTGGTGAGTGCTGGAGCGCAGGCGGGCACTGGGACCATCGGCCAATGCAGGTGGAGATGGATGAGGGGTATCCAGATGCCCACTCCTCCTCCTCCTCGCCGGTCAGGTCCCTGTGGAGCAAATCATCATCCGTGCCCTCGACCTCGTCACCGTCATCGTGCCCCCGGCTCTCCCGGCTGCGATGACGGTGGGCACCATCTATGCCCAGAACAGGCTGAAGAAACAGGGCATCTTCTGCATCAGCCCTCCCCGGATCAACCTCTGCGGGAAGATCCGCCTGGTTTGCTTCGACAAGGTGAGTCTCAGGGGACCAGCTGGGGGAGTTTCCAGCTCGAGGAGCCAGCCTGGACCCACCACGCTCTCCCCACAGACGGGAACCCTGACGGAGGAAGGTCTGGATGTCTGGGGGGTGGTCCCGCTGGAGAACAACCACTTCATGCCCATCGTCCATGAGCCCCGCTGCCTGCCCGCCGGTCCCTTGCTCTACTCCCTGGCCACTTGCCACAGTGTCTCGCTGCTGCGGGCGCTGCCCATCGGGGACCCCGTGGACCTCAAGATGGTGGAGTCCACCGGCTGGGTAAGACAAGCAGTGGGCAAAGTCACACGTCTGTAAAGAGGGAGGTGGCACATTTCTTGCTCTGCCAGGAGAAGGTGGGGTTTAAAAACATCCGTTGGGCTGTTGTGGGGTGGATGGGCCTTTGCCATCTCCAGCACCCGCCTTGGTTTCAGCGCCTGGAGATGATGGAGGAGGAGGACGGTGAGCTGCCCACCTTTCAGCAGTTCGGGACGAAGGTCTTGGCTGTGGTGAAACCTCCGCCTGAGGAAGAACAGCCGCGAGACAGGGTAGGTCCCGTGGAACAGAGTTGCTCAGGTTCCCCACGTCGCTGGGTCTGCATCCCCAAAGGGTTGTGGTGCTTCACAGCCCCTGGAGAGGTTGTACCTCCCAGAGAAGGTCCTGCCTGGTCCTGACACCCTCTTCCTCTGCTTCGCAGAAGCACCAGTCACCCGTGGGGATCCTCCGGCGTTTCCCCTTCTCCTCCTCCCTGCAGAGGATGAGTGTCCTGGTGAAGCTGCCTGGTGAAGCCTCAGCACACATCTATGTCAAGGGTGCACCGGAGATGGTGGCCAGCCTTTGCACGAGGGAAACGGGTACGTGCTGGGGGATGATGGTTCGCTCTCCCTCCCCAGCCGAGAAGCAGCCAGTCCTGCTGCTCCATCATCTGGCTGCGTCCCCGCAGCTCATCCCCACAGGGAAGTGTCCTGGGTGATGCCGTGGGGCAGTTCCCAGAGGCTTTGGATTAGCTCCAGCCACATGGCAGGGAGAAAATGGGAGCCAGAAGACAGGGAAGGGGGTTGGAGTCTGGTTGAGCATCCGGAGCTCCTTTGGGAGCTCGAGTCCCAGCTTCCCTCTGGTTCGTTCAAGGACTGTTTTGACCTCGTTTGTCCCCTCACGGCTGGCAGTGCCCGTGGATTTCTCCCAGATGCTGCGACACTACACCACGGATGGCTTCCGGGTCTTGGGTCTGGCTTGCAAAGCCCTGAGCGCAGTGACCACCTTTGAGGAGGCCCTGCAGCTCCCGAGGTTGGTGCTGACACTTTTTTTTTCTCCATGTAGATCTTGTTTGCTCCGAGCATTTCACAGGATGCTTTGCTGCCCTTGCAGCCAGCAAAGAATTCCACCCTAACCCATCCTAAAGCAACCCCAGATGGCTTTTCAGCTGGTTGCCCGACTGATCCCCTCTGCCTTGTGATGATGACGGCATTGACCAGCTCAGTGTATCCCACCAGGGACTCTGTGGAGAGCAGCCTGACCTTCCTGGGGTTCCTCGTCATGAAAAACGTCCTCAAACCCGAGTCTGCACCTGTGATTCACCTCCTGAGGAGCGCCAACATCCGCCCCGTCATGGTGACAGGTGACCTTGTGGAGGGCAGTGGCAGTGCTGGGCCCGGGGAGGGGGGACCGCACGGGCAACCCCTGG
>NW_010389513.1:12714-13306 GCF_000710305.1 Buceros rhinoceros silvestris
GGCACCTTGTGGAGGGCAGTGGCCGTGCTGGGCCCGGGGAGGTGGGACAGCACGGGCAACCCTTGGGCAAGGGGTGAAGGGTTTCTCCACCAGAAATCCATGGCCTGAAACAGCCGGGGGGGCACAGCAAGGGCTCCTGGACTCTGTTTGTGGTCCTTGCCAGGGAGCTCCGGGTGTGGAGGGGCCCAGGCTGCATTTTCATGGGTGCATCACGAACCCAGAGACCTGGGGTGGGCGGCTTAAACAGCAAAACCGCTCACGACTTCACCGCCCGTCACATAAATGTCGGTATCTGGTGAGCACCCCAAACAGGGGGAGCGTAGGAGTCACCTTGGGGTGTTCCGCAGCAAGGCAAGCGGGGTTTGAAGCTGCTGCCTTCCTGCGGGGTAGGGCAGAAAGGAGATTTTGGAGCTTTCCCCTCCAAACGCAGGGAAGCAAAGGGATCCCCAATGTGGCCATGGTGGCTGAGAGAGGAGATGGAGCAGGTTGGAGCTGCTCTTCTTGGCTTTGCTGGCGAGACCCTGCCCGCAAACACGGCTGGTGGTTTGTCAGCCCCGTCATCTCCTTCTGGCAGGAGCACAACTGCCGCCGG
>NW_010389513.1:13429-14127 GCF_000710305.1 Buceros rhinoceros silvestris
GGCCAAGAGCTGCCGCATGGTGGAGCCGAAGGAGCGGGTGGTCTTCGTCAACGCCTCCCCGCCCAGCCACGACAAGCCTGCTGCTCTGAAGTTCATCCTGGCCGAGCCCTCCCAGGGCGAAGAGCAGCCGGAGGTGAGCCCTGAGGGGACGTGGCAGGGAGGAGGGTGTAAAGCCCAAACTCGACTCGCTTTTCCCAGCACCGTTCCCCTTAGAGGCAGTTATGGGTGCGATTCTGCCCCTTGTGAAGTGGCTCCTTTAGGAGGCGATAACCTGCTCCTGTTCCTCCCTGGGAGCGCGTCAGGCTGGAGCTGATGCTCCCAGCACCCTCATCGGATGCAGCCAGCCCCGCGCTGCTCAGGTCCTGCTCCAGGCTTGGCACAAAGGGCTTTTATCTCAAATACCATCATTTATATGTCTGAAATGGAGGCCTAAGGGAAGCTGCTTTACCTCCCGCTCCCCGCGGGTCGAGGATGCTGGTTCAGCCGGTTACCCGGGGCTCAGCAGGGATCTGAGTGCTGAGCCGAAGCCCCCCTGCAGAAAAAGGGCATCGTTTTCCTTGGCAGGATCTGCAGCAGAGGGACGGCTGCGTCCTCCAGCCCCAGTCCTGCCACTTCGCCCTCAACGGCAAATCCTTCGCCGTGGTTTGCGAGCACTTCGCCGACCTGCTGCCCAAGGTGAGCGCGGCCACAGGGAATCC
>NW_010389513.1:14239-16264 GCF_000710305.1 Buceros rhinoceros silvestris
AAGGTGAGCGCGACCACAGGGAATCCTCCGGCAAGGCCAGCCCCGCCGGGGTTTTGTGCTGCAGCCTCGTGGCTCCAAATCGAAACATCCTGAGGGGTTTTTATTGCCGGTGCGAGACGCTGAGCTGGCAAAGCTCAGCATGGCGAGGTGCGCGGGGATGCGGGGTGCCACGCCGCGAGCGCGGAGCCTTCCCCTCTTTGCAGATCCTCCTCCGAGCCACCGTGTTCGCCCGCATGTCGCCTGAGCAGAAGGCGCAGCTGGTGTCCAGCCTGCAGGAGCTCAAGTGAGTCCCTCCAGCCCTGGGGAGGGAGGACAGAGGAGGGCAGGGGGCTTACTCCTCTGCCCGGAGACTTCTCTTGTGTGCTGGAGCGGTTGGCAGCCGCTGAATCACCTCCTGCCCTCCCCCAGACCCTGCATACGGGGCTGCAGTGGGGCTTTTCCCCTGTCCCGTCGTGACATACCGGCTCCCTTCTCGCCGCAGCTACTGCGTGGGGATGTGCGGGGACGGGGCCAATGACTGCGGGGCTCTGAAGGCGGCCGACGTGGGCATCTCGCTGTCGGAGGCAGAGGCGTCGGTGGCCTCACCGTTCACCTCCCGTGTGGCCACCATCGAGTGCGTGCCCACTGTCATCCGGTGAGCTGCTGGGAACCGGGCAGAAAAACCGAGGCGGGTCTCCTGAGTGCCTTTGTCCCCTCTCTGGGACAGCTCGTGGGAAGGGTGTTGTGGGTGGTGGGTGAGTCCTGCTTGCTCTCTGCAGGGAGGGCAGGTGCTCACTGGTCACCTCCTTCGGCGTCTTTAAGTACATGGCCCTGTACAGCCTGGTGCAGTTTGTGTCCGTGCTGCTGCTCTACACGGTGAGTCCCTGCGGCACTCAGGGATGCCTCTGGGTCACCTCATCCTGGCTGGGTGGTTGCTAGCCCTCCCCACCACTGAGAGCGGCTGCTTTCTCCCGCCCAGATCAACACCAACCTGAGCGATTTCCAGTTCCTCTTCTTCGACCTGATCATCACCACCACCGTGGCAGTGCTGATGGGTCGCACTGGTCCTGCCCAGGAGCTGGGAGTGGAGCGTCCCCAAGGGGCGTTGATCAGCGTCCTCGTGCTGGGCAGCCTGCTCCTCCAAACCGCTTTGCTCATCACCGTGCAGGTCCTCAGCTACTACATCACCATCTCGCAGAGCTGGTAAGGGACCCGCCTCATCGGGGATTGGGACCCATGTGCTCCTGGAGAGCAAGAGGTCGGCGTTTAAAGCCCCTCTTGCTTTGTCTGACCCTCTGCCTTCTCCCCGGCCTGCCTCAGGTACGTGCCGCTGAACAGCACGGTGATGGCTCCCCAAAACCTGCCCAACTATGAGAACACGGTCCTCTTTTGTGTCACCGGCTTCCAGTACCTCATCCTGGCCGTCGCCATGTCCAAGGGCTACCCGTTTCGGGAGCCGCTCTACACCAACGGTGAGGGTGATGCTGGCCACGTGGATGAAGAGAGACATCAAGCCTTCATCCTCTTCCTCAACCCTCTTCCTTCTCGCCCTCAGTGCTCTTCTTGTTAGTCCTTCTCCTCCTCTTCGGCCTCATGATCTGGCTGACCCTCTACCCACTGGGCTTCCCCAAAACCCTGCTCAACTTGAAGGGCATTGATGACTTGAACTTCAAGCTGCTGCTGCTGGGGATCGCTGCCCTCAACTTCTTCGCCGCTTTCGTGCTGGAGGTAGGTCAGCCCAGGGTGGGCATTGAGCAGAGGGACACACGTTGTCCTCCTGTCTGTCCCAGCAACCCTTTTTGCAGGAGCTGTGGGCACAGGAGGAGCAGAGCTCACTCAGCATCGGCTCTGCCCTCTCCTTGGGGTCTGCTGCCTCCTCAAAACCTGTTCTCCCCCTCATCTTTGCTGCAGACAGCCCTGGACCACGGCTTGCTCGGCTGCCTCCGCAAGCTGCGCCGAAAGAAAGTGTCCAAGAAGCTTTTCAAGAGGCTGGAGAAGGAGCTGAGCCAGCAGCAGCCACCCTGGCCGCCCCTTAACGAACCGCTC
>NW_010389514.1:0-225 GCF_000710305.1 Buceros rhinoceros silvestris
AAGGTCTCCTGGGGGTCCAGCACCCATTGCGACATCCCATGGGAGTCCAGCACCCATCCCAGCGTCCCCCATGGACCCTGCACCCATCAAAACGTCCCCTGGGGGTCCAGCACCCATTCAAACATCTGGGGGTCCTGCACCCATCCCACCTCCTGTGGACCCAGCACCCATCCCAGCATCCCCCCTGGACCCTGCACCCATGACGTCGTTACCCTAGGAACCCTC
>NW_010389514.1:370-794 GCF_000710305.1 Buceros rhinoceros silvestris
CTGCCCTGGCCCTGCACCCACTGGCAATGGGCCCTGAGGATCCCGCACCCACCCCGACGTCCCCACTGGGTCCAGCACCCACCACATTTCCTGGGGGTCCAGCACCCATCGTGGTGTTCTCTGGGGGTCCAGCACCCACCACATCTCCTGGGTGTCCAGCACCCATCACGACATGGTCCTGCACCCACTGGCAATGGGCCCTGAGGATCCCGCACCCACCCCGACGTCCCCACTGGGTCCAGCACCCACCACATTTCCTGGGGGTCCAGCACCCATCGTGGTGTTCTGGGTGTCCAGCACCCATCACGACATGGTCCTGCACCCACTGGCAATGGGCCCTGAGGATCCCGCACCCACCCCGACGTCCCCACTGGGTCCAGCACCCACCACATTTCCTGGGGGTCCAGCACCCATCGTGGTGTTC
>NW_010389515.1:0-351 GCF_000710305.1 Buceros rhinoceros silvestris
AAATTGTCCACAAAGTGACTTGTCAGGGGTTTGTGATTTAGAGGAGCCTGTATGCATGTGAACTCGCTTTCCTGCCATAAAAACCTCCATTGCTCTCAGTTTCTCCGGCTCCTCGTTTCTTAGTTGTGGTTACTGGTATCTGGAAAAGAGCTCGGCTTTGCAGTCCCATTGCGAAACATATAGTTCCAGTAGTTCAGGTGTCCTCTTGTCGGAGACAGTTCCAATATAACTGCAGTTGCTCTCTTCTCATGGAACAGAACTCGGTATCATAGTGCTCTCGGTTTTATATGACTTGCAGAAATGAGAGGGAGAAGCAGCAGGGCCGTGTCATTTCTTACTATTAGCTCTGAA
>NW_010389516.1:0-2679 GCF_000710305.1 Buceros rhinoceros silvestris
CCCCCCCGGTGCGTCACCTCCTCCCCTGGGCCCCTCGCAGCCCCCAGCCGGGAGGGCAGAGTAGGCGGCGGGTGTTGGTTCAGTCACAGGGGACAGGGCGCGGCGGAGAGGCGTGGAGGAAGAGGCTTCCCTGCCAAAATTTCATGAATCTCATGAAAGAACCGAACATGTAGCGCATACCTCCCCGATCCATGCCTCACATCATGACCAGTGTAATGACCGAGAAAGATGCTGTGACAGCAGGGAATAGTGTATGAAGAGCAGAGTGGGACGGGAAAGACTTGCAAAGCTGCTGGTTTGCCTTGCCACCCCGTCGACGCTTGGCCACCGCTGCACTCCAGTGAACTCTGTTGGGAGAAGGGGTTGGCCTCGTCACCCTTGGCAAAGCACCTTCCCACCTGTAATAAAATCAATGCTTGGATTGCCACGTGTCTGTTCTGCTGGGTAACAACGGGCTGGTCCCTGGCAGCAAATCGCAGCAGCTGTCTTGCAGGATTTCCACAGTTCCTGGAAGCTGGTATGTGCAACCAAAACGTGTGAAGTGTTTCACGAACAGCAACAGCATACGAGCTGCTTCTCTCAGAGGCCATTCACTGTGAGACTTTTTGCCCTCCCCAGTGAAATCATATCCCAGTACACTACGTAAAGTGAAGGGGCGCAGAGAACACCCAACAAAACTTGCATAACCCAACAGATGCCTGTTAGTCTTTTTAATGTAGCCACACAAATTCTGAACAGTTGCTGCAGAACAGTAACACACCCCTTGGAGCCCGTTAGACTTCCCGATAGTCGCTCTGAGCCTGGTTTGCTCTCCTCGTGCAGACCAGGCAGTGCCCCCGTATCACGTCACCTCCTCTCCTCCTCCCCAGGTTTCTCAGAGCTCGCACCGTGGGCACACATGTTCTTCATTCTGACAGAGTCCCTTGTCTGGCGTTTGAACACGAGCTGTGACTTCTTCTTATTGTCACATTAGAGAGTAGAAGAGGTGGGGAGTAGGGGAGAAGAGAGGGAAAGGGAGAAGAGGAGGCAAATGTTCTCTGAGACACACAGAGAGCAGAGGGGGTTGTACAGACTGTCAGAGCAGGCGGAGCGGTGTGCCTGTAATGCTGGCCAGGAAAAGCACATTTCATTTAACAAACGAGAATTTAACAGGAAGCCTAGGGAAAACCTGTTATTTTGCCCTGGTACGCAAATCTGAGCACGAGGGGCATGGCAGTGAGAGCTACGGAGAGGAAAGCCTTCATGGCAGTCACTAGTGGAAGAGTCAAGAAGTTTTCCTGGGCCAGCAAGTTCCCACACAGGCCTTGAGGAGGGACAGGGTGTTGCTTCCCGTTCACCTGGTGTGCTCAGTCTAAGACCGACGCTACTCACGCTCTCTGCTGGTGCCTGCAGCCCCCAGCACCGCCACAACCACGCAGCCGCTTCTGCACTAGCCTTTTGTGCAGGATGATTTTCTCTGCTAGCCACAATCTACAGGCAGACCGAGGTACGGCTATAGGTACACGAGCACACACGTGTCTATCTCCATCCGTACCTCCTAGATCCCTCCAGCAGCTGGGCTCAGCCATTCAGTCTGCCCAGCAGCTGCTCCTGGACCCCAGTCTCCCCAGCTGCTGTCACCTGGACACAGGTCCCCAAGGCTGCAGCCCCACTCCAGTTGTTGGTAAGACCATCATGAGCATAAACATAGACCGACCCATCCAGGACTCCCCTCGCCCCTCCAAGAGCCAGCTCCTCCCGTGGCCTCGCCCATGGAGACCTCCGCGCTCCCAGGCCGTTCCACCCGTTCACCAGCTGGTCCATCGAGGCCTTCGCTAGCAACCACACACTCACTCATGCTTGCTCCTGCCTCCAAACTGTGCCATGGCTCCAGCCATGCTTTCCCTGAGAAAACATGCTAAAAATTAATTAATTTTCTAGCTTTGGCTTCCAGTAGTTGGATTTGCTCTTCTTCAGTCTGACCGACGACAGAATCCTCTGCACTAGAACACAGAGACAACGCACTTCTGCACTTCTGACTTGAAATCTCCTTCACTGGGTAAGAGGACAGCGCTGCATCTCCGAACAGTTACATCACTCTAACATGTTCTGTAATTTTCTCCATGATCCAGATTCTTTTATTTCCCACAAATATGTTGCAGCCCGCAACTCAGACCTACAGGTTTCTATTCCAGCTGGCATCTATTTGTCATTGTTTACTGCTCCGGTTACTGCGTTTTCTGTAACTTCACCCACGGTGAGCAGAAGCACCTGTTCAAACGAATGATAAAGTCATCGGAGACAACAGATAGTGATAGTCGTAGCGAGTCTGATGAGGTATCAGGCTGTGACAGGGATTCGATGCCTATTTATTTTAGCTTACTGTACAGTTTTATTAAATTTAACTGGCATATTTAGTTTATAAATTAGTATGTACTGTTCTGAAGGGAAGGATCTTTGCTGCCTTTAGGCCGAGAACTCTGGCATGTGTTGTTACACTGCAATCCCTTCCGAAACACGCCGGTTTCCCTCTGAACACCCATTTCCCAGCAGGCGAGAGGACAGCGGCGCAGACGGACTCCACGCAGCAGCAGCTGTCGGTCCTTCTCCCCATTCAGCCCCAGGGGCTCCCGCTGTCCTCCTGCTGCTCCCTGCACCCGCACACGCCCGTCCGTACCCGACCGTCAGTGCCGGCGTGTG
>NW_010389517.1:0-231 GCF_000710305.1 Buceros rhinoceros silvestris
TTGCCCCCCTCCCCTCCTTACCCATACGGCCCCTGGGCTTGCAGGAAAGGGGAGATGGGTCTTGGGGCAAGGTCTGGATGAATCCCAGGGGCACGAAGCCTTCACCCCAGCTGTGGAGCCAGGGTAGAGGGTTGGGGTCCCACAGCTTGTGAGAGGAGCGGGGAGTCCTGGGGGTGTCCCTGCAAGGGACCCATCATCCTGTCCTGCTTCGGCAATTTGGCCCCCACAATG
>NW_010389517.1:489-7371 GCF_000710305.1 Buceros rhinoceros silvestris
CAGAGAAAAAAGTGCCACCAGAGTCCCAGAGAGGAGAACACCACAGAGGTCCTGCTCAGCTGAAGGGGTTGGAGGCGGCACTCAGGCTGGTGGAGAGGCTGGCAGGGGCAGCTGCTCTGCAAGGAGATGGAAAGCAAAAGCAAAGCTCCCAAGCTCCATCCTCAGGACTCTGCGACATGTGAAAGTGTTTATTTCATTGGATGAAGATGGAAAAACAAAGCCCCAGCAGAGGCGGTGGAACAAAATCCCCTGCAACAACCCCTGGCTGGGAGCTGCCAGCTCCCATTCCTGCAGCACTCTTCTGTTTGGGACCAGCGTGCAGGAGGCCTGCGGCTCCCAGACCCTCCGAGGAAACAACAAAGACAGGGAAGGGCAATAATGAGTCTGCGAACAATTAACACACACCGGGCCTGGCTCTGCTCAGCTAACCTTGGCATAAAGCTGGGACTGGTGGTGTTTCTCCAGCTCAGCGCCAGGGAGGCTGTGTGCAGGCTTTGGTCTTGAGAAGCAAATGCAATGAAATAGTTGAAATCTCTCTTAAATAATGGGCTGGAGAGGACCAGGGGGCAGAGGGGAGCAGCAGGTAAATCCTACAAAATGGCATTACATCAAAGTGCCTGTTGGAATCTTCGAGAGCTGATGCAAGACAACAGGGAGCATCTCTGCACCTTCCTCTTCTGGACATGGGCTGGCAGAGGACCACTGGCATAGGACACCTATATTCCCATCATGGATTCTCAGACCATGGAGCATTTGCAAGGCCCTTTCCAGCTGATGAGCTCAAGGCACTTGGCATGTGGAAGTGAAGCCTTGGAGAAGGGTGGCCAACTGGGTCCCTCTGGGCTGGGACTCACACCACCCCAGCAGTCAGCTGCACTGGCTAGGAGGAGTTACGTGATCTTCCTGAGCTCCCCAAGTGACTCATAGATGAGGATGAACCAGATGTCCGAGTGCTGACTCTGGGACAGACTGGCCTTGGGACCTCCCAGCTCTTTGAAAGAGCAGATGTGCTGAGAACTGGACTTGGCCTAAGGTCCAGGCTTTGGAGCAAAGAGAGGAAGGAGGTAAAACACAGATAATTTCAACTGCTTTGAGGTGGTGAAAGGGCCCATCCAAAGTTCAGAGGTCAAGTGTATTTCTGTTTTGCCTTCTGCACATGAAAGCAGTCAGACAGAGAGGCTCCGACACCGGTGGAGATGTGCAGCCATGCTCCTTCCAGCCCACATCACATGGTTCCACCACTCCAACCCATTGAAAAATTCCTGGAGAGGCGGGGGAGCAGCCTGAGAAGACATCAAGCACCTTCAACGCCTGTTGAATTCCTGGCTTCTCCTCTGATTCAGGCTAAGAACGGGTCCAGGGAATGAGAGCAAGGGGGGGTGCGGGTAATGCGCCTAAAGGGAACAAGGCTGAGAACAGCCTTCACTTCCCACTGGCTGCAAAACAGCAGCTACGGATAGATCGATAGATACAACGTGTCTGGACGCTCACAGAGAGATGTAGCCAACGCGGCTCAGCATCGCTGCACCAGGAACCTTGCGGAGGGAGCTCTGTACTGAGTGTAACACCGAGTGGGATGGGATGGTGGCTCCCAGGATGAAAAAAACCTTTTAGCCCTCACCAGGCTTCCAGTTGCTCTCACCAAGGACCTGCCCAAACTAAAGCAGGCAGCTGATGTCCCATGCCCAGCCTCTGCACACCTGCTGTCCCTGCCCGCTGTGCAGCAAGGACCCTGCACACTGGCACCCCAGTGATGCGCCCTGCAGAACTGCGGCTGGGAGAGTCAAGCCTGGACTTGATGGTTACTAGGCTGGAAGTCCCTTAGGTGGGGAGACTAGGGAAACCGGGGCAGAAGGTGGGGAGAGGACAGGGGGTGGTTTTCGAGAAAGAAATTTTTTACATTGAGGGTGGTGAGACACTGGCCCAGGTTGCCCAGACAGGTGGAAGAAGCCCCATCCCTGGAAACATTCCAGGTCAGGTTGGACTCTGGGGCTCTGGGTGACCTGACCTAGATGAAGATGTCCCTGCGCATGACTAAATGAGCTTCAAAGGTCTTTTCCATCCCAACCCATTCTATGATTCTAATGGAGCTGGTGAAACAAATATACAGAGCTGTCAGTTTGGAGCAAATCCATCAAGACCGCAAGATCTATCAGGGTGCAGCATCTCCGCTGCAGTCCACAAGGCCTAGCACTGGCACCAAAGAAGTATGTGCTCCTCTACATTGCCCCTGCAGAGGAAAAAACGCTCTTTATTTCACAAGTTAACACGGTCCCCATCCCCCGCCTGGAGCACATGCTTTGCTCAGCTTGAGACATATCTGATGATGGGAAAGGTTGGTAGCTCGGTTTCCCTCTCAGTGCTTTGGCCGTGAATCCTCTCGGCTCCCCTGTGGCCTCGGGGTTGGGCAGGGAAAGGTGGGGTCCTGGAAGCATCTTGGGGATAGATAGAAAGCTAAGAAAGTTTCCATGGTGGAAGCCACCCAACATAAATACAAAGGCTGTGCGTGTGTGTGGTCTCCATAAATTGAAGCTACTAATTGGCTTTAAAGTGCTGTTAAAAAGAATATGGTAAGCTCAGCCTCATAACCCAAGCTAGCCCATGTGAGCTGGGCCCAAGGGATGCCGGTTCCTCAGTGCCCATCGCTCGCTGTAGGGTGAGCTGCCGAGAAAAATTCTTCCTGACACGTTCTCCGGAGATTTCCCTCCCGCCCCCTCCTCAACACCCTCCAGTGATATGTGCCCCTGTCAACGCACACACGCTCGTTCTGAAGCTCGCTAGCAAAAGAGAAAAATCTCTGGAAGTAGCAGGTGTCCTTCAGTCCTGTCAAAATACATCAGCGCTGACTTCGGAGCACGGCTGGCCCTTGGAGCCTGGCCTGACCCCGGGAGCCAGCCGCGCCAGACTGGTCCCTACAGCACCGCCGTAATTAGGGCTTGGGAACGAGCGGCGCCGGCAGAGAGGAATTTCCAACACCCGTGTTTGCGTTGCCTGCCCTGCCCTCGCCAGCACAGTTCCCGCTCCCGACCGTCACCCACATCCTAACAGAGCATCCCAGGAGTGCGCTGGCTGCCAGCATGGCTCACGGGGACCAGAGGGTACCTGAGCGCTGGGTGTCTGGCAGATGGGTATCCCCATCGCCGCAGCGGAGCTGGGGAAGCAGTGGGGACTGGCAGCAGCGAAGGGGCCACATGGGGAGGGAGAAGTGGACAGTCAGACGAGTGTCTGTCTGCAGGGCGGCTGTTAGTTTTCTCGCCCATAATTAAAGGAGCAGGACACGACGAGGAAGATCCCTCATTCAGAGTTCACTATCCATCTTCGAGGGCTGGACTGCCAAAGGGATTGAAAAGGGGTTAAGCACTCATTTCTCCAAGACTGACAGAGTTCGGAGCTTGTAGCCTGGAGGTTCTCCAAGGGGCCTGGTGTTTTATGTCTTCAGGATGTTTTTGTCTTCCATCACTGTATTCAGTGCTGGTATTGTGTTTATATCAGGAAAATTCTAGATTATTGCCTCTTTTTTTTTTTTAAACAAACATCTGCTGCTTCTGCTTATAGATTGTGGTACCACTGCATCCTGCCAGCAGGGAGACGCTCCAAGCAGGACATGGGTGGCAAACGTGATGCTGCATGGCAGGCAGTGGAGCTGGGCAGGGAGCTCAGCCTGCCGCTGTTCTGGGAGACACACAGCAAAGCAGCTCCGTCTCAGCTGCTCCATAAAAAAAGACACCACTGGCTTCATTCAGGTGATGCTCCTTGCTATGATGGATAGCAAAGCCACAGGTTAGAGAGACTGAGCAGAAATAGCTCGTGAAGTGTATTCTGGTGGAGTCGCAGACCACCCCACGGCTGGAAGCTTGGTGGGACCACAGCCCAGAGGAGAGGAGTTGGGTGTAGCTGGGTTGGCAGACGGCCATGTGCCAGGTTGTCCCTCCTGGATGCTCATATGCTTGGAACCATGCGTGTATGGGATGGAGAACCTGTGGCATTAGTGTGCCCATAGGATTTCACTAAGGGCACTGCTTCCTCGTGCTCCCCACAGGGAGCTAGTGCGTTGCTGGGAGATGGCACAACTTCATCTGCTAGGACTCCCCTCCCATCCCTGCCCGGCTGCCAGTGCCAGCCCCAGCCCTCTCAGCTCACCTGCCTGGTCCTCTGCACTACAAATCCCTGTCCCTGCACTCTGTTGCCCATCACCCAGCACTCCCCGCAGCAGAACCTGATACTGGGGCATGAAGCCACCAGCAACCCAGGGAGCCTGTCACCCCTCCTGGCCACACACACTACCCAATGCTGTACCCTGATTTGCACCAGCATCCCGAAACTGGTGCATGAAGAGGAATGCGAGCAAACACAGACCCCACCTATCCCCCTCCTGCCCCAAATTCCACTGAGCATCGAAGAGGGGCTGCTGGCAAGCAGGAGCGGTTTCAGTCAACTCCATATTTACTTATGAATTCCAGCCAAAGAGGCGACAAAGGTGCTGGAGACTTCCCCCACCCCGCCTCTGCCCCCCCTCCCCGCTCCCGGATTTTCACCCCTCCCACCGCCCCCCCTCCCCGCTCCAGGATTTTCACCCCTCACACCCCAGCATCTTCCTCATCCACCCAGGGGGAGCAGCTACCCATGTCCAGGGCACAGCTCCCCTCTGCTCTGTCATTTTTCCTTCTCTCCCGACCGTCAGTACCTCTACTCGCCTGCTGCCTCTCTCTATTCCTTTCCCTCGGCATTTACTGGAAAAAGTGTTCCTTCAGAAGAAAACGCAATCAAATCAAAAGAGATGTGCAAGAAGCGCCTCAAAAACTTGCTAGACAGGCATTTTCTGGGCAAGATCAAGGGCCAAATTCTACTTTCATCTCACTGGAGAAAAATCTGGACTATCTCTCCTTGAATTAATGGCATTCCTTTGTAAGAGGAACAGAATTTCATTCATTCGCACCTTGTACAGCAGCAGAGGGGTCATTAATCCTTACGGCTTCCAGTCACGTCTCCCCCCGGTTCGCAGCTCCAGCGAGTCCTGCATGGGAAGTCCCAGATCATTTTCTCACATCCTTCCTTGACTTGTCAGCTCATGATGAACTGCATCTCGTCCCGATCCCAAACGCACAAGCACACTGAGTGATTACATCACCTCCAAACCCACTCCAATACGATAAAACGTAGCTCACAACCAGTTGGAATAGCTGTGTTCCCCAGGGGGCTCTCTCCCCTCGCGTGTCGAGCTCAGGGGCCAAATGCTGCTGTCTGCTGCAAAGTGTTCAACCTGCAGTCCCTCCCTCCATCGCTGGTCCAGGTTCCTGCCAGAATTGCTGCTGGGGGAACCCTGCCCTGCTGAGGTGGAGGCTCGGCTTTGCCGCTGGGGTGGGAGGTTGATCTTGCTTCCTGACAACAGCAGAGCTCTGAAAGCAGCTCCCCAACACTAGTTCCTAGCCCTGAGAAGAAGGTGGGTGAATGCTGGAAACTTTGATTTTCTTCTGTACTGTTGAAAGGGAGGGAGAGAGGGACCTTCAAAACCCTAACACCTCTAAACCTCCGGGCTAGCTTCCCCTCTACCCCAGTGCTGCATCCACATCTGCCAGGTACCCTAAAGCAACTTCAGCTGCACCTCAACACACATCACTTACCCTGACCAGCTTCACCTGACACCCACCCACACCCCTACCCATGGACCCTCAGATCTATTTAAGCTCAGCCCCTCATCACTTTTCCCCTGGCTGGGCTGCAGACATGTCTCTTGCTTTGGCTTCTGGCTGGACCTTGGCTGTGTAATAAAGGCTGTCTCTGGTCCTCTTTCTGGCTGCTTTTGTTCCTGACTGAGCTGCCTGGGTGGACCTTGGACATGGCCCCTCGCTCCCTGGGGCTTTCAGTTTGCCCTGTTGTCAGCACCCCAGCTCTACCTGCTGTGCCTACCTGTGCAGCTCTACCTGTGCCTGCAGGGTTGCACCCATCAGTGCAGGTGCCCCCTGTGCTACCATCACCCTTGGCTCCTGGGTCATCCTCTGCCCCAATCCTGCTCTTGCTACTCCCTGCCAATGGTGTGACTTCTTCCCTGACCACTCATCTTGCCCTGGACTTCACTCCTGGTAGAACAAGAGACAATGTTTTCTTTACTGTTGTGATTTTGCTGGAAACTATAACATAAGTACAAATGAGTAGGAGTATTAATGATAAATAAGGAGGTATCCTGAAGCGTTAAGGATTCTGTCTATTTGAAGATGGGTTCAGATGTAGGACCAAATTCCTTTAAAGTTCAAGTTGGCATCCAAGGTTTGGAATCCTGTCTCTGCTAGTGCAGCAGGTCTTACCCTGGACAACAGGCAGGTACTGTGCTGGTTGGGGTTGTGTGGTGGAGTGGTACCGGTGGCATGAGGAGCAAGTTGTGCCCGTGTGTGAAGGCATATGCTGGACTAGCTGGAGAGGTGTTGCAAGGCTACAAAAGACTTAGTCTTGCTAGGAAGCAAGGAATTCTGTCTAAGCAGCTCTGAAGAGCCTTTCAGGGAAGGCAGAGGTCCAAACCAGATGACGGTGACTGCCAAAGCAATGTCTTTTAGGACCCCCCTTCCCAAGGCATAGACAGGAGTGTTCATCAAAGTACCTTAGCCCTTGGGAGGGGGTGTGGGATTAAAACAAAACAAGGGCAGGAGAATCTGGCAGGCTGAGATTAAGTCTAGTGGTTTTCTGGGTACTAAAATGAGCTGTGAAAGGGAAGCTGCCTGCCAGCCTTTGGGGAGGGCTGGGGTGTGGATAGGGAGCAAGAGCACTTCCTCGTGTTACATCTCTGGGGCTGCTGTGAGCTCCCAGGTAAATAAACAGCTCTGGCTTCCTGCCAGGTCTTCAACCTTTGCAATAAGAAACTTTTAAAATAAGCAAATACAGAGAATTCCT
>NW_010389517.1:7468-17232 GCF_000710305.1 Buceros rhinoceros silvestris
CCTGCTGTTAGCTCTTACTGCCTGGGAAAAGCCTGGCATGGGCAGGAGCAGTCACTGCTGCCAGGCCACGTGCTGCAGCAGTGCGTGTCTGGAGCGGCTCTGTTGAAAGGGCTGGTGTTTCTGCAGGGTGATGGAGCTCAGCACCTGGCTGCCGTGCTTTGCTCTGCTTGTGCACAAGGTTTTAGACCCCAGGATTTCTCTGTTGTGCAAGCAGGAGACCAGGGAGCAGAAGTCCCCTACCCCAGCAGCCATCCAGCTGAACCTGTGGAGGTGGGTTCCTGGGCTTTGGCCCAGCACCTTGCATCAGTTCTCCCATTTTGAGCAGTTTGGTGACCCCCCACTGCACATATATTATAAAATTATATTGAGGGTGCAGGACAGGATCCCCTGAGCCCCACAGTGTTCTCCTTCCAGTGCACACGCTCTGTTTGCCTTATTGATAGATCAGTGGGAACAAGCCTGAGGAACCTGCTGAGAACCCAGTATTGCACTGGGAAGCAGGAGCCTGCCCTCTCAGGGCTGTGGAAACTCTGTCCTGAGGTCAGTCTGACGGGGCATGTGATTTTTCTGCCCTTCAGAAACAATCCCTACTTAGGGCAACAACCCAGCACACGTCTCCTCAGAGAACCTCTCAAGGCATGAGCAGATTTGCATGTGGAAGGGGTCCTCGGGTTCTTGTTGGTTTTCA
The DNA here is from genome assembly GCF_000710305.1 of Buceros rhinoceros silvestris. Taxonomy (NCBI): domain Eukaryota; kingdom Metazoa; phylum Chordata; class Aves; order Bucerotiformes; family Bucerotidae; genus Buceros; species Buceros rhinoceros. The sequence goes on from NW_010389517.1 coordinate 8,157, forward strand.
TTGAGCTTGATGAACTCGCCAGTGAGAGAAGCAGCCTTGTGCAGCTGGAATAACCCTGTTGATTTACACAAATTCCTCCAGACACACACCGGGGTTTATGCTCTACTGGCATTTGCATTTCTACAGTCTGGACTCAGGCTGGGAACTTTTATTGGGTGGATTCTAGCAAAACAGAAGGCGAGGAATAAAAATAACTCTTTTTCTGGGCTGGGTTGATTGCTTTTACACCGGCATAAAACCAGGCCAGCTCTATTGATTTTTAAGGAGTAACTGGGTTTATGCTGGTGTAACTGTGTCCCCAGAGCTGCATGAAATGTTCACAACAAAACCTGAAATTACGTGGAACTAGCAGAGCTTCACTGTTTTGGGGTTTCATTACAAATTTGAATCTCAGACCAAGCTTGTCAAAAGATTCCTTTAGGTTCATGAACCTTTCAGTCAAGCCTTGGCCTAGAGTCAAGCCAAGCCTGAGCTGATTTATAGCTTTGCATGGAAATAATGTGAAATCAGTGGGGTTTGTTTGGTCTCGAAGCCGAAGCTCAAAGCTTGCAGCCAAACTTGGCTTTTGAGAGGTCAGTTCTCTTTGAAAGTCGAGCTCAAACCCAAATCTGCAGTGGGAGCTGTAGAAGATGCAGTCTAGATTAAAAACACACAGGCTAGATTTGAAGGGCAAATGGGTTGTGGTTCCTTGCACAGCCCCGAGTGTGAAAGCAGCAAGGTTTGAGCTGTGCTGCTGCTCTGTGCTCGGAGCTGGGTGAAAAATCAGATGCGATTCATTGGGCCGCGAGGGTACGTAAGGATTGCTCGACTCAACTGGCTGCTGCAGTGAGCTAGGTGTGATCAGTCCTCCCTCTGACAGTCCCTGCGACTGCCTCGCAGAGAGGCAGGAGAGAGCTGTGCTCCTCTGATGCTCCCCTTCGCGCTTCAGAGATGGTGCGGTTCCTGCTGGTTATATATTGCCTGCGGGAGTAAGATTGGGAGGCAGCAGCGGAGCAGTTGACAATGTGGTTTGGCAGCACATGCCTCCTCCCCAGCCAGCGCCGAACACAAAACACTTGCAGCAGCCCTGGGAGGAGAGGGATCTAAAGCTCCCTGAGCTGTGTGGGGCCATGCTTGGAGGTAGCCCAGTCTGCCTGGGCTTGTTTCTTTCCATGGCCAGTTTGGGGTGAAGAAGGACAAGAATGGAACCTTTTCCGTTGTCTGTAGAAATGGCTGTGGCTTGGTAGTATCTGGCTCCATGAAGTGTAGTGTGACCCATGGCATGGGCTAAATCCTGCTCCCCAGGAGCAAAGGCTTGTGTTTGACCATCTGCTTGAGAAGACCTGCGGTCTCCTGCCAGCAGACAAAGGAGCCTGGTGTGAGGCAGAGGAAAGAGGCATTTCTGCACCAGAAGGAGGACAACAGCAGCCCTGGACTCCATGCCACCATGCAGCCCTTTCCTCAAAGGCTTGTGAGATGGAGAACACAGCATCTCCTCTGAGGAGGCTGAGTTTTTTTCAGTGTGTGTTACTGTTATTTTAATGTTCTGATGATGCCTGAAGCATCATGCAATCAGAGCCTTACAAGTCCCAGCTCTTGCCAGAAAGAGCTGGCTTGGCTGCGTCCCTGAGCTTGCCACTGTGGAGGCATTCACAAACTGACGATAAATCAGGAGCTGAGGTCTGCTGAGAGGCCCTGAAGAAGGTACAGCAACAGCCCAGGCGGGGTCTGAGGACCCCCCCAGATAAGGGGCTGTGCCATCCTTGCCTGCTCGTGGACCTACATCCTCAGCAACTGTCCTGCAGTGATGGAAAAGATCCCCAGAAAATCCCAGAAATGGGACCCAGCCTTACAGCACTAAACCCAAACCCTCCAATCTTGTCCGAGCAGCATCACTAGCCTTCTTCCTGCGGGACTGTTTAGTTGTACTTCTTGGATAAGTGCTCAGTAACAGCTTGTCAAGCTCTTTCTTCGACTAATGTCATCACTGCGTCCTGGCTGCTTAAGGTCAGTCTTGTTTGAGTGTTTTGGGGACTGAGATTCCCTGGCAAAACCGTGCTTATCTAATCTGAGACTAGAGAGCCACATGTAACCTTCCTGGGCAGTCACAGCTAACAACTGCAGTTCAAATGTTAACTTTTGGCCAGCCATGCACAGGGTAAACAAGCCAAAACGAGATTAATTGAAAATCAATTGAAGGGACTTGACATGTGCTCACAGAGATGGCCCAAGCAAAACTAGAGGCTAAATTCGATGGATAAATAACTCATTGTGAGTTATTTGCTCAGCTCTGCTTAAGTGGTTGATTATGTGGGTCTTTGGTTAATTGACTTATTGAGTGGCTGGCGTGGGTTTTTGGCTGCTTGCTCACTCCCTGCACGTTTTTGCTATTAACTCAGCTGTTTGATGGAACAAGTGGTCTATTGTCTATTTTTTGCTGGCTAGGTTGGTGTTTGGTTGGATGTTGGCTCTTGGGCTAATTGAACACATCTGCTGCTGGCTGTATGGTGGCTTGCCGGGGACATCACTGGCTCTTTGTTTCGTTGCCTGTCTGATGTGTCAGTGGCCCAGTTTGGCACACAGCAGATGCTTGCCTACCTAGTTTCCTGCTCTTTTGCACTTGCAAACCAGGTTCTCACTTTTTTGGGTTGCCCTTTGGGGTGGCCATTGCCTCTTTCATGACACTGGGGCTTGCGAGCTGCAGCAAGGGCTCCTCCTCCTTGGCAAGCTGCACTCAGTGTATCATCTCTAGGACATCTGAGAATTGTCACCAGGAAGGATGGACGCTTTCTGGAAGTCCATTCCCAGTTGTAGCTGTGTTCCGCAGCCCTGGCATGGCTCCATCCTGACCTTCTACTTTTCCCATTGAATTCCTCATCAGTTCTGCTGGGAAATGTGGCACAGGAGCTGTTGGGTTAGAAACAGGTGGGATGCTGGCTCAGGGCGGTGCTTCAGCTTGAGTGGGGAAAGGGGAGGGAAACAACGGGAGCAGGGGAGAAGAGACCTGGGCAGGAAATTACCTCTGGAAGACTATTAAAGAGAGCCTTTGATTTTGACAGTGCTCTTCAGGCCCTTCTGTTTGCTTTTGGCCCTGACATAACATTAATTTGGGGATGAAAGAATATTCTTCCGCTGTGGTAAGAACCATTCCTCAGAAATGCATGCTGGGTAGCCTAGAAATCAGCATCATGCAGTGAAATGTATGTTTGAGAGCAGAGCCAGGAGTCAGCTGAGGGGGCTCCATGAGGGACAAGGGTGGGAAGGAGGGAGAGCCTTCCCTGTGCTCTTCCTCCATGCCTTGCTGGAGCACCTGAAAGCCATTAGCACACCAGTCCCTCAGGGCAGCTGGGCTGGTCTGGGCTCTGGCTGATTGGAGAGGTGTTGACTGGAGCTGAAGCTGACGTGACAAGGCCCCAGGGAGACACGCAGATTAGCTTGTTTACAGCTCTCCTGCTCTTTCATTTCATCTGCCGTGCTTGTAAAACACTCTCAGGGAGGAGATGGCAGCGTGTGCGTCCTGCTGTGCTTCCTGCTTGTCTGGGAGAGCGCAGCAGGATGCTGGGCAGCTGTGGGATGTGCAGGTGTCCCTCACAGCTCCCTGAGTGGCTCTGAGTGACCCTCTTGTTCTTTACCCTGTCCCTCAGGCTGAGCGCAGGAATGAACTGGCTCCTGCTGTATGAGCTGTCCAGGTTAAAGTCATGGCCAGGGTGGATATGTAATGACATCTGCTCTGGGAGCATCTGTCCCTCAGATGGCCCTGCCCTGGGCTTTGCACCCCTCAGAGGCCCTATCCCCATGAGACCAGCCATGACTCAGTGGACCATCCTGAGGGATGCTTGTTCCTCTTCTCAGACACATCATGAAACCCATGGAGTGTGGGCAAAAGCTGGCTGCTTCCCTGGCTAGAGAGCTGGAGGAAGAGCATCCACCATGTCGGGCAGTTTGTGCCCTTGAGAAACTCCTTTGCCGTGGGATGGAGGAAAGGGGTGGGACAATGAGGTAGCACTGAGATTTCAGACCTTATCTTGGATTTCTCCAGCTGTAGTAGCCAAAACCTTCTAGGTGAATATGATGAATGCAAACCTAAAGCCTGCAGGAAAAGGAACCTCCTGAGCAGCCGGAGTCCCTCTGCAGCTGTGCGTGCCCAAAGAGCAACTGTGGCCCTGCAGAGTGTTAAGCTTCTGGCTCCCAGCACAGTCTTGTCAGCAATGCCCATCCTGGGGCATCTCTGCAGAACCCGGGGCCGGGCATGGTGGGAGTGGGGATGAGGAGAATACCTGGCACTGAAAGATCTTGCTCCAGCCACCTGGTTGCCCTAGGAATGTGAATGGAAATAATTCTTGCATTAGCAGCCAACTCACCTTTTTCTCCCTACCTGTCTCATTCTTTGTTTTCCATTTCTGTGGTTTGCTCCCCAGTGGGCAGCCTGGGCTGGGTTGGCAGGAGCTGTCCTGGGGCACGTCAGGGAACGTGGGAAGACGGTGCCTGTCTAAAGCTCCCTGGAGGTCACCAAAAGGTAAGGGAACAGAATAGGCCAAATTCTACACATTTTTGTTGCTGTCTGAAGTTTCTCCTGTCTTGGAAAACGCCTGCAGGGCCATCTTGCTGGAATCCTGCAAAAACACACGGGGCTTTGGGAGGGCAGATGAAATGAAGCTGGTTCAGGAGGGTTGGAATTGTTTGTTTAACTTCTTGGAGAGGCAGTGAGGAAGAAAGGTGAGTGCTGGGGTGATTCCCTCTTAATATCAGCTAAAACTGGGGACAGAAAGACTGGAGTAAAGAAAAGGGGAAGAGGCTAGACCAGCAAGGGTTTACGTGCCCCCAGTCTTCGGACTTCAGTGGGCCAGAGATGCCTCCTGCAGAGCTGGTCCTTGGCTCCCACTTGTGACTGAGATGCACCAGTACAGCATCCCCACAGCCCGCCCCATCGCTGTGATGTGAGAGTGACACCCTTAGGAATGAGCCCAGCCTGGAACCTGGGACCCAGCCTGTCCGTACCCTATGGGACACCCAGCAGCTGCAGCTGGTCCTCCCTTCCCTTGCTGAGTTTGATGCAAATGTAAACCCTGCCATGTCCTCTCCCTTGCTGAGCTCTCAGCTTGGTTTAGCATCTCCATGGTAGCACCAGAAGAGGTGAAAGGTGTCTCTACCCATCTGTTTTCCAAGCCAGAGGAGAAAGGTTTCGCCTGCCAGCCAGGCTGCTAGTGGTTTTTTGTTGCTGCAGCGTGGGCTGGGGTAGCAGGCAAGGGTGGCTGCGCAGGTGCTGAAGGCAAGAGGGTTCACTTACGGTTTGGATACTGAGGTAGTAAAAGAGTGATGCTTGTCATGGGTGCTGTGTCTGCACAGACACATCATGGACAGTATTTACACAGGCAGTTCCCTGAGGAGTATGTGGGTAACACAGACCCTTCAGAAATGCTGCTGCAAGGGGTAGATTAGCTCCTCCAGGGTAAGTTCACCGTGATAGCTTGTGTGGACCAAGTGATCAGTGATTAAAATCAGACAGGATTTGCCCAAAGAAAGGGCTTGAATTCACATTGCCAAGCCCACACCCCAACTTCTGGGCCAGCCAAGATGCAGCAGCTGGATCAGCTCCACCATGTTTCTGCAAGCTGGTGGCACCCAAGGTCCTCTAATGCTGGCACCGCTGTCCTCCCTGGCTCCCGGCAGCCCCTGCCAGGATCTTTTCTTTAGCTGTTTCCCCAGCATGGGCAGCAGCATGTGGCTCAGCTCTACTACAGCCTGGCTGGGCTGGTCTGAATTAAGCAGTGAACTTCTTTACGGAACTAAGAACCATTGAGAAAAATACGGTAAGGATGGGGATGGAGGGGGAAACCAAAGGAGCTCTGAGGTGTCCTGGAGCCAGCAGGGTTTGTGAGTATCAGTTACCCTGGGCCTCCAAACTGAGTATTTTAGCCCCAGTGAAGTGAGGACAAGTGTTAATGTATGGATTCTTGTTCTACAGCAAGGAAGAATTTTCTGGATGAAAGCATTAATTAGATTTGTTTGGACCATGTTCACATGCCTCCTGGGTTTACTTTTTGTGAATACTTTAAATAACAGTTTTATTGGCAGGAACATTTGTGCGAACTGCAAATTTGGGGTCAGCATCTCGGTTGATGTAAATCAGAGCAGGGCTCTCCAAGGCAGTGGGGGTACACCAATTTACACCCACAGAAAGGCAGGCTCCCTAAATGAATATTGAGAAATTAATCTTGGAACATAAACTTGGAGTGAAAACCTCCAAGTATTTGTACTGGAAACATTATCCTGAGGCTGCAACAGCTTTCAAATTGCAGCAGGGAGCACCACCACCAGTCGGCAGGGATCCTGGCAACCTCCAGCATCTCCTCACCTCCTCTGTCTCCCCAGATTGTGGTGCTCTGCTCCCAGCCAGCCCTTCCCACACCACTTATTACCCTCTTGTTATCACCATGCAAAGTGAGTCTCATGGTCTAGACTGACTGCCCCAGGGGCAGGCAGAGCCCTCACCCTTCTAGGCCTTGATCCAGCCGAGCCCCTGGGTGGGGCTTTGGGGCTGTTGAGTTTGGAAGCTTTGAGGGATGGAAAGTAGGGGGATGGGGCTAAGCCTGGGGATGGGCAGGAGAAAAAGGAGGCGAGTAGCCATCTGATTGCTGTCTCCTGGAGGAACTGGAGCATGCCCAGAAACAATAAATGTCCAGCAATGACTGGATGCAAGTTAGGAGGTAAAAGCATCACAGAGGGTGCGTCTGAGACAAGCTCTCTCTCTCTCCTTCTGAACTTTGGTGAACTCCTGAACAAATCTCATGCTTTTGTAAAGATGTGCTGCATATGGGTCAGGGCTTCCTGGGGAGGGGTTTGTTCTCTCCCTGGAGATGCAGAACCTGCTCAGTACACCTTTGGCCAGCGCTGCAAATGAGATGTGAGCTCAGGGATGCCTGGGCTGATGCAGGAGCGCAGCAGGGAGCAGAAGGGCTGGATGCTGTGCAGAGACGATGTGCTGGCTCATATCTTGTTATTCCAGGGTGTCACTTGGGACCACAGCTGGCAGGGAGCAGGTCGAGGGCTGGCATTGGTGGCAGGATGCTTCACTGAGTGCAGCAGTCTTTGCACACAAAATGTTCCCCAGAACATCTGTCATGCATGATGAATGAGCTTTAAACCTAGAGAAAGAGGCAGAACCAGCTTACCACAGGTAAAATTTGAGACACCAACCGTGTTCCAGGTCTTTGTGGACCCATCACTCTGCACAGAAGCAGACAGAGCAGCAGGGTCAGCTGGGACCAGAGCCCCTTTGTGCTGTGCCTCTGTCATGGGGCATCCAGTCAGCTGCGTTGTCAAGCTAAAGGTGTTGGAGTCAAACAAGGACTTTGAAAGGGTGGATGGTGGCTCCTGTGCTGTGAGAGGAGCAGGAGCTGAGGAGCAAGAGAAGAGCAGCAAAGCAGGAAAACCTCAGTGTGTGTGGAGTGTGCCTGGAGAACACAGGTCTTTGTGGAGGTGTTTGCTCTCCTGGAGAGCCTCTGCCCCCTCACAGATGTGACAGCATGCAAAAAGCACCAGGGGAAAATGCTGGCATCACAGGGCTTGCCCTTCCCTGCGTTTGAGCCACTGGCACCACCCAGGGATTTCCCAATTTGGTACAAAGGTGCAGAGCTGAACTGTGGGGGTACCCTGGCTTATGTCAGCCAGCCCTGGGCTTGAAGTGCTGCTAAAATTGGCAAAATATCGATGGAATTAGCCCCATGCCCATGAACACCACCAAACCAATTATCTTGCTGATCACCTGTATGCATGGCCAAGGTGAGCTGCTCCCTGCCTCCCCCACATATCCAGAAACACAGGGAGTTATTCAGAGAAGGGGAATCTCTGTTTTGCCACGGGACTGGTATGTGGGGGGCTGAGAGGGGCATGGGCAAGCCAGGCCAGGACTTGTCCCTTGCTATCCATCCCCTGGGGTCAGGCAGGTAAAGGGCTGGGCAGTCACCTGGAATAAGAGGGTGAGGAATGTGCAGGGGCTGTGGCCTCACTGAGGGGGCTTGGGGTGATGTGGGTTGAGAAGAGGGTGTGAGTACCTCTCAGGGGCTTTTTGGGGAGCAGTGCTGCTCTGGGAATGGGGAGTCAGTTCTCAAAGTAATGCAGCAGAGGGAAGAAGCAGCATCCTTGTCCTCTGAGGCTTTCCATGGCCCTGGGGCTCAGCAGGCAGCCTCTGATCGGCCCCAAAGCCACCTCACAGATCAGTTTGGCTCTTTTTTCCTGTGGTTTCATGCAGGGCTTCTGCAGCACGCAGCGTGGGGAGGTTCTGCACAGAAGTACCTGTGCGTGGATGGTCTGTGCATGCACAGAGCACCCTAGACAAAGAGCACAAGCCCTCCAAATCCACTCTGGCATTGCTGCGGAGGGAACAGGGGAAGGTTGGGTGTGGGTAGCCCTGCCCTCACACCCAATAAAGTGTAGCTGTGTCTGGTTTGTATTGAGAGAGAGAAAGAAAAAGCCTCTCAGAAATGAGATTCTTTACATGACAGCGTGCTGACGTGCTCCAGAGTGATTTTGGCAAGAAATGCGAAAGCTGAGCCAGAGCTGGGGTTTGCAGGATTGCACAGGCACTCGAGGGCTGCAGGGATGCTGTGCTCCCCCCACCCTGCACCCTCCTGCTGCCTTAAAGCTGCTGATCCCACTGGGGCTCTGTCCCCCTGAAAAGGGAACTCTGTCATGCAGGCTTTGGGGGGATATTTTTTCCCCCCTCTTTCTCTCACCACAGTCCCTCCATCTCTGGCTAAGGCATCTGTGAGGGGGTGTCCAGCAGCCTGGAGCTTTGCAGATTTGGTACACACCAGTGATGGGAGTGTGTCTCTCTAGTCAGTGACAGGTCGAGTGGGCACATGGGATCGGTAACTCTGCCTCTGTCTGTGAGGAAAAGAGAGCAGGGGACAATCAGGCTCCCCTGCAGAAAGCTTCCTGCTAACCCCATCACCCCCTGGGCTCCAGGGACCCCCCTGGGCTTCGCTCTCGGACAGCAGCCCGAGCCGGAGCAGGCAGAGCATCCCGTCACAGCATGCTCAGGAAACAGGCGCATGTGGCATCTGAATTCCCAGGGAGCAGCCGCTCTGCGGGCATG
>NW_010389517.1:17290-17814 GCF_000710305.1 Buceros rhinoceros silvestris
TGAATCCCGGGGGCCCAGCCGCTCTGCGGGCATGTCCCTCCAGAGCCCCCCCCCTGTGGTTTAGGGCATCGGCTTCCAGCCTGCGCTCCTCAAGTTCATATCAGATGCCGGATACCTGTACACTGGGGGAGTGTGTTTTGGTGCGGGGCTTGGTCACGAGCTGTTGGCTTTGGCTGCGGACCCTCCTCTCCTGTGTGTTAGCTGTGGGGCTGGATCCCGCGTGGATGGAGCCGGGGGCCGTGGGAGCTGCTCCCACAAGCGTGAAGGGAGCTGGGGGGACTTGCAGGCGCTTTTTCAAGCATCCGGCAGTTGAATATTTATGAAGTAGGAGAGCAAACCAAACACTGCAAATCAAAGGAAACCGAACCTGATACTTCCAGATACTAAAAGTCAGGAATGGGTTTCTTCACCACGGCTGTGGGGCAGGATCAATGTGTACCCCAGGACGGTGGGGCGGGAGCAGCAGACAAACCCATCAGCCAGCTGGGCTGGTGGAACCTGCGTGGGGGCGCGGGGGGCACCAC
>NW_010389517.1:17945-18170 GCF_000710305.1 Buceros rhinoceros silvestris
GTGGCTGCGTGCCAGCCACCCTGATTTACACCCCCGCTGCTGCTCCAGCCTCAGAATACTCATCTCGTTTGGCAAGATCCTGCTCTGATGGGCTTCTTGGAAAATACAGAGTTGTCCCTGTGTGAGTCTGGTGCAAAGAATTAGCTGTTGCTCCCCTGCCTGCAGACACCTGAAGCTCAGGGAGAGCTGCAGCCATAGCTGCAGGGGTAGGGAAATCCCCGCTGT
>NW_010389517.1:18269-20424 GCF_000710305.1 Buceros rhinoceros silvestris
GTGTAGGTAAATCCCTGCTGTCCTGACCCAGCCAGGGGAGGAGGAAACCGCTGGGTGGCTGTTCCCAAATGGGCTCAGCATCTCAGAAATGGGAGCTCGGAGTCACAGTCCTGGCTGCCTCAGCACAGGCAATGCAGGAGACTGGTTCTCGTGCAGCTGAGGTTTATTTCTTCACTCTCCGTGTATTTATTTTGTTTTATTTTAATTATTTTTCATAGTTTCTCTGAGTGCTCCCTTGGGCCTTTTTTTCTTATTTAGGGACTTGAGGAAAGCTGGGAAGGGAAATATTATCGGATAAGCTAGGATTTCTACCATGTGCAGGAGTTTAATGGCAGGTCCTCCCCCATGTCCTTCACCACCCTCCACCCACAGTCATGTTGCCAAAACCAAGAAAAGGGTTTTCTCTGGTCACTCAGCCCTGGGGAGTGCAGCAGCCCTTCCATTCCCTGCCCTGGCTGCTTCCTCTGTGTGACCACCAAAGCTTTGCCAGTGACTTGCCTGTGTTCCTGCTCTGGGGACACTGGTAAGAATCTGCCCACCCCTTGCAGCAGGCTGTGCAATGGGTGGTGCTGACTTTACTCTTTCCTACCACAGAGGACTGACCTCAAGCTCAGATATCCCATATTCACTGGTGCTGCTGTGTCCTCCAGGCTTCTCCAGGGTGATGATTTCAGACCCATCCTGGTAATGCCCTGCTATCCCCAAGGCTGACAAGCCTCACCCCCCAGTGATACAGCATCGCTGTTGCCTTCAGACATGTAGCCTGAACTACACTATTGCTGTTCCCCAAAGCTACTGGTCCACTCCCCTGCTTGCCAAGTGGGGCTTTCCAAAAGGCTTTCAGAGTGACTTAGGGGTGTGCCAGAAAATGTCGCCCTTGGGGACATCATTACTGGAAAGCACTGTAGGAGGAGGGACTCTCTCTTAACACTCCCTGTCTCTGGCAGTGTGGAAGATGGAAGGAAGCCTGGAGCTGCTTGGCTGTGGTACCCACAGCCCTGAGCTTGGTCGGGATGCCGACTCCCAGCAGCCGCCACTCCCAGAGTTTCACTGGTTCAGCACAAACCCCAGCATTACCTCTTGGTGTACTTTCTGGTTCCAAAGCCCCTGGATTTCCAGCCCATCTGGGGAGCGGTTTGCTGGGATGAGTTTCCGTGATTGACCCTGCCCAGCCACTGGTCCCAGGCAAATCTCCTGTGCTGAGGCTCAGCTTTGGGCTGCTCGCACTACCCCCAAAGGAGGTTGCCTGCAGCAAGGACTTCCCAGGGGCAGCCGAGCTGGAAGTGCTGCTTCTGGGGTGAGCAGCTTCCAGCAGCTTTTCTCCCGTGGGTTTGCAGAGGCAGGACTTGCTGTTCCCTTTCCCCTGCTTTCTGTTTAAACAAGCTGTCAAGCATTCAGCAGCTGCCTCTGCGTGGAGCCATCCTACATGGACAATGTGAGAGAATCGAGTTCCCCTTCCTGGGAACTAGGCAGGGCAGGGCCATCCAGTCCCCCAGCTCCACAGATGGGACGGGATGGAAATGCATCCAGAGCCACCCGGAGAGGTGAGTCCCAGCAAACTGGAAGTGGTTTGCAGATACAGCACCCTGTACTGAGACAGTGGGGGGACCTCGGCCAAGGCACCCCGTGGTTAGGGTCCCCCCACTCTCTCAGCACTTCCATGGATCTCCAAAAGGCAGGGCTCCAACATAACACAGGGGAGATGCCATGCTGTCTTATGCTGAGGAGCCCTCCATACCTACCCTCTCTCAGGAGGATGTGGGCTGCTGGAGGCACTGCCAGCCGCCTCAGAGCGTAGGGACTGGGCTAACTGGGAGACCCTCACAGCAGGCAGTACTCCAGGGGGTGCCTGGGGAGCTTGTGGGCACAACACCCAGGAGGAGGGGCCGGGTTGGGGTCCTGGCAGCCCTCCACCCCCTTCTGCTGGCGAGGGCCCCAAGTGGGATGGGGAAGAGAGGATAAACAGCACTGCAGAAAAATACATACCAACAATTAAAAAGACCCCCAAAAATGCCTCCCAGCTGGGATTCATCAGGGAGGGCTTTCCAGGAGTAATAATATGGAAAGCAGAGCCCAGCCAGTGCAGTGATACCATTGTGCTGGCCGGGGCGAGGTGTGCTCCTGGGAAAGCAGGTTGAGGAGCATGCCGCGAAGA
>NW_010389517.1:20513-21296 GCF_000710305.1 Buceros rhinoceros silvestris
CGCAGGGACCAGCAGTGCCTCTCCAGCCAGGGGGGAGCTGCCGGAGCAGGGAGTGAGCTGAACAAAAACTGTCTGGAAAAGTCATTTGCAGGCAGCCAGAGCACAGGTTGTGGCCCTGCAGGCAATCCCTCTGCTCAGAGCCATCCTGGCAGGGCTGGGGGCTGGGGAAGAGGCTCCTGTTCCTTCCCAGGACTGGTGGTATTAAGCCTAAGCAGTGCCTCTCCAGCCAGGGGGGAGCTGCCGGAGCAGGGAGTGAGCTGAACAAAAACTGTCTGGAAAAGTCATTTGCAGGCAGCCAGAGCACAGGTTGTGGCCCTGCAGGCAATCCCTCTGCTCAGAGCCATCCTGGCAGGGCTGGGGGCTGGGGAAGAGGCTCCTGTTCCTTCCCAGGACTGGTGGTATTAAGCCTAAAAAGGGAATTGTTGGAGTCTTTACCAAAGAAGGAAGGCTGGCCGCGCTGCCAGCAGGGAGCTGGGGGGAGCAATGCTGCAGCAGAGCTCACAGGTCTGGGGGGTTTCCCTGCTTGTCCTGGGCTCCCCTTGAGTGCACTGGGGCCAGGTCCAGCCCAGCAGCACTGCGAAGGCTGGTGTCTGTGCATTGCTCTCCTCTGCGCTACTGCAGGCACTGAGCTGGCTGGATCCTGTGCGGGGAAGCAACGGGGAGCAAGACCTGCAGTCCCTCCCCTCTGTAACTTCATTTCTCCCCTGCCTGAACCTGCACATGGTTAAGCAAGGCTCCCACGGGAGGAGAAGAATGAACCATACTCCAGCTTCCCACTCTTTC
>NW_010389517.1:21423-22835 GCF_000710305.1 Buceros rhinoceros silvestris
GGGCCTTCCTCTATTCTTCTTTCTTCATCCTTCCACCCTCCATCATCCAACCACCAACCTCCATCCTCTATTCTTCATCCTCCACCATTCATCCTCCACCTCTCATCTTCCATCCTCCGCCTTCCCTCCTCCAGGCCCTCTGGCACCAGGTAGAGGAGAGCTCTGTCCTGGGGCGTGAAGAGAACCTCCACTGCCCTGCACCCCATGCACCTGAAGCTGGTGGATTTATTTCACCTTTCATTTCTGTCCTTTTCACCATCACCAACCAGTTGAAGCTCAAACAGACACAGGCAAAGCATCCTGTAGCCGGAGAGCTGTGACACGAGGCCAAGTCCTGCCCTCAGCAGTGAGTGCTGCTGCCTGCAAAGGTCCCAGCAAGGGCCAGCCAGAGGTTCTGCCTGGGGTGAAGGCTCCTGAGCTGTTTCATAGTGAGCAGTTGCAGCTCTTGATGGGCTACAGGTCAAATGCACGGTTATTAGAATTTAGCAAATGTGGTTTTAACAACCATCTGGCACTTCTTTTACATGCAATAACCATCCTATTATATCGAAACAAAATCCACATTTAAGGCACTTAATTGCACAAGTGGCCTTTAGCTGTTTCTGTCTCATCTCATTAAAAAAAAAAAAATCTTCACTCTTCCATCTGTCACAGCAGAAGAGCTCAGCTGCAGGTCTCCAGCCTGCTCTGGAGGCTGGGCTGGTGTATTTGAAGTGTTTCAGTCCCAGGGGAAGGCACCGGAGCCAGCTGAGTTCCCTGTGGTCCCTTGGGGGACTGTGGGGACCCCAGTCAGCTCCAGCACCTTTCCCCAGGATGGTGGTGTGGTCAGCTACCCTGCAGCCACTCGGAGGGGTCCCCAGCATCCCTGGGGACTGCGTGGACATGTCCATATCAGGAGATGTACATCTCCTGAGCAAGAGAGAAATGCCATCTCACAAGGGATTTTGAGATCGTTTTAATTGGGTTTTATTCCAGTCCTGGGAAAAAAAAAATCTTCCCCTCAGCCCAGTTTCTTTCCAGGAAGGTCAATGGGATGGGAAATGCCATTGTGGCTCCTGAAATGTATCCTTTGGTTACTACAAAATGTAAGGTGATGCGAACCCAACCTGGCAAAACAAGAGCCCTCTCTGGGACAGAATATCAATATCAGATGCTCTGATGCAGAACACTTTTTCCTTCCCCCAGGAACGCTACAGCAACAGGAGTTTTCAGTGTGCTACACCTGCCACGGCACAGTGGGGGAGCAGTCACCCGGTGCGAGGTGTCATGCTGAGAGCAGGAGATGCTCGTGGCAGATACAGGGTGCCCGTATCCTCCCCCCACCACGCTCACCCGTATCCTCGGAGGGGCACCCAGCCGTGCCCGGAGCATCTCCCGAGCAGAGGCCATCAAACATTCAGGCTCGATATTGG
>NW_010389518.1:0-380 GCF_000710305.1 Buceros rhinoceros silvestris
AGAGGAGGCTCTTCAGGAAGGGTAGGTCTTGCCAGCAGAAAGCTGGTTGGTGGTTTCGTGTCTGAGCGATAGTTCCTCCGCCGGAAGGGAGCCCTCCCCTAAGGCGCCAGAGCAGCCCCCGCGATTGGCCGGAGAGCCGCGCGCTGAGGAGGGCGTTGGGTTGGGATGGGGAAGGTTCTGGAGCACATCTGGCTGTGCCTGGCCGGCGGGGGGCTGCTGGCAGGTAAGCGCAGGCTGGGGACACGGGCGTCTCGTTCCTCCCAGTTAAAACTGGTGTGGGAGGTGCTTCCAGTGCAGGTGTCGGTGCGGGCAGCAGCGGCTTTGCTCTGCTCCTCGTTCCGGCGCAGGCTCCAGCGGCTTCTCCGGGGGGGTGGGCAGCC